>NC_092426.1:5558855-5859040 GCF_036169615.1 Heliangelus exortis | reverse complement strand
TATTAATCAATCCTGCAGCTGGTATTTCCTTGTAATCACCACAGAGATAAAGCATCACACCTCAATCACAGATGACAGAAAGCACCAGCATTCTCCCCAGCTATAGGATAGAGATGCCTATCTGTTCACTACAGTGTCAGCTCTCTTTCCTCCTCATCTGATTTTATTGTGATGGTTACCTGACCACACGAGCTAAACTTCCTGGCCTCAAAAAGTCAATATCTCTCTTAACCTCAGAAATCTGCAACTCTTCTGCTCCTTCTCTATCCAGAAGAATTGCTTGTTGGTTCGGTTTTGTTTGTTTTGTAACCTAACATTTACAAGCAAACTTCTGTCAGGATCAATACAGTTACTCCTCCTTTCACTGAAAGCAAAGGCACAACTTTAGAGCTTGTACTATTTCTTTCATTTTTCATTTAACACATAAATAGAGGTCCTCTGGGCCAGATGCAAGTGACAACTACTTGAAAATAACCTAGAATTAGCTGTAAGTGAAACTGCTTGACCAGCACAGTAGTGTACATAGACATGAGACTAGTCCTGCTGTGCTGTTAGCAAGTCCAAGAAATTTGCACACACATATCAAACAACTGTGCAAGCATGTGTAGATCTGAGCAGAAATACACCCACGTATCCAAGTCTCCAAGTAAATCTCTGTGTGCTAAGTAGGATGGTACGATGGTGTGAATCTGCAGGTGTACTTTGCTGGTTATGTATTACAGGTATCTTCTCTGCCAGTCTACAAAAAGAAGAGATTTCACAGCCCTCAGCCACGGGGTCTTGACCCCCAAACTATGACAGCTGAAAGTTTTTGTTCTTACAGTCTCTGAATGCATCAACTGAAAGAGCAGTCTAAGCACATCTAAAGCACAGGGGCACAAACAGAGGCAAGAAGGCACAAACAGAGGCAAGGCACACCAGTGTAAACGCAGACACACGGGTCAGGCTGTGTGCATCTGTGTAGCACAGGCATGCAAGGACAAGACCCAGCTCTGCAAGTACCCATCCAGCACCTTCATTCATTCGAAGAGGAGCCCAGCTCCAGCTTCTCCTTCAGCCGGCTACTCACCCAGCCCTCGAAGCTGTCGCTGGGGCCCGCGGAGCGCAGGAGGTCCTGGAAGTGCAAGGTGCAGTTGGCCACGAAGTCATCGTAGCCGATGGGGGTGTCGTGGAAGACGGACAGCTCGATCTGGTGGCCGTCGGTGACCGTGGCAGAGAACTCCTCGTTGTAGGTGGGCTTGTTGGTCTTCTGCTTGGTGCTGGTCTGCCCAACGCGAACCTGGTCCACGCTGACAGTAACGTAGGGGTCCAAGAGCTGGTAGCCCTTGCGGAACAGCGAGTGCCGAAGGGACCAGCGGGTGGGCTGCAGGCCCACCGCCTCCCCGATCCGCACCTTCAGGTACCCGTTGAACTTCATGGCTCCGGACATGGCCGCTCCCCCGGGGAGCCCGGGAGCCCGGAGGAGAGCCAGACCCCTCTCCCGCCGAACCGGGCCGGCAGCCAGCCCCGCCGTGCCTCTTCAGGGGGCCGGGCGGCGGCGGTGCTCCCGCCCTCGGGCCATGCCGGGGCCCCGGAACCGCCGCGCACCGCCCACCTCCCGCGGCCGCGGGCAGCCGCTCCGCCGCCCAGCCCGGCCCAGCCCAGTCCCGTTCCGCCGCGGCAATGCCGGGCCCGGGCCTCTTCTGCCGAGGGGGAGCGGCGCGGTTCGACTCGTCCCGGCACAGCAGAGCGCGACGCGGGACACCTGGGGCGTGGGACGGCGCCGGGCGGGGAGGAGCCGCGAACCCGCGCAGCGAGGGCGGGCCCGGCGTGGGGAGCGGGCGGGACAGGCACTCGTACGGCCCGACCCGACCCGGCCCGGCCCGGCGGTGCCGGGCGGTGCCCGCAGCCCTTAGCGCAGGTGCGGCCCAAAGCCCCGCCGACACCGTAGGGCAGGCGGCTGCGGAGCCGGGAGGGAAAAACGGCAGTGCCAAGGTGCAGGGCTGGGACAAGGAGCCCCCTCCATCCTTCCCCTCCCCGAGTCTTCCAAATAACCCCCCCGGCTGCTGCGGTGCCTTCCCGCACCTCCTGGGGAAGGGCTGAGGCTGCACCTGGTCGTACCTGGGGTGCGGGGAAGGTGCAGCTGCGCGGGGAGAGGAGCCCAGAAGCGCGGCGTTAGCTCAGCTCCTTTATACATTTCGTTCTCGTACAGCACCGTAACGCTGGAGCAGCGCATTGAGCCAGGAGAAGGTGTGCTGAGAATTTAAAGATGTTGCTTTCGCGATGGAAAAGTTTATTGCTATTACCCTGCCGGTTTGGGATTAATTGCCTGTGATTAACATTTTTGGCATTCGGTGAGCAGGGGTTGTTTTGGGGGTGGATTTCTTTTTGGGTTTTCACTGCACTTAATAAAGTCAGAATTTAAATGCTTTTAATTACTTTCCAAAGTTCGCAGCCAAATAGCACAGACTGAGTAGGGGAACGATGAGATCCTGCTGATACTGCTTGGCCAGCACTGGCTGCATTACACTGCAATCCCTGCAGCAGAAGATGTGGTCATTTGAAGGTCCTTGCTGCAGCTGGACGGTGCCAAGGCTGGCTGAGAGCATGCAGCCTCTTTTTGTGTGTGTTTCTTTCATTTTTCTCCTTTTCTTTCACTTTTCCAGTCTATTCCTCCCCCTCGGCCCTTCATCTCACACCTTCTATCCATTCCCTAGCAAGCTGCCTCTGGTTTCCCACCACCTTTCCTCCCTGCACTTTTTTCTCCTTTTAGAGATGCTCCACATTTTGCAGGAGCACCAAGCCAGGGTTCATTCCAGCCTGAGACAGAGCAGGGCTCCTTATTCCTTCCTCAGGAGAGAGCAGGTGAAACGGGTTCAGTAATGTGATCATTCCTCACATGGAAACAACAGTCTTGCCAGAAAAACTTGTAGACCCTTAAATCAGACTTCTGGTAGGTGTCCTTGCAAGCCTTTTAAGTTCCTTGATCTGTCACTATTAGCTGGAAAAGAAGAAGTGTATTAAGAATTTTTTGAGGTTGGTTAGGACAGTTCATTCTGGCAAGAAATGCAGGCTTGATCTTAAAAACTGCCAAACTGCACAAAATCCAGCCACCAAAGGATCCACAACCTTGTTTCCAGGAGTAACCAGCTCCAGCTGTTTTAAAAGAACGTATGGCCAAGCAGACACACAGTCCTGTATTCCTATGAAAGTCTTCAAGATTTAGGTTGGTTTTGGGTTTGTTTTTGGTTTTTTGGTTGGGTTGATGTTCCTTCTGAAATGCTTTTTAGCACTATGATCATTCTGGGTAGTTCCACAGTTCCACTCCTGTTCATAATCTCCATGCCTTCTTGAATTCCTCCATCCCACAGCAGCGAGCTGGTCAGAAATTAACATTTATTTTTACCAGCTGTATATCTGCTACATCTTTAATTTCTTAATTCACCACTGTTCTTATCTCATCATACCATAAACTAAAAAAAAACAAAACCTTCATTCTTTTACCTTCTCAAGGGCAGTATTATTTGCCATTTTCCACTTCCATCACCTCTGTCTTTCCTAGTCATGAACTATCCCTTAAGAGACCATATGAGCCAAGAAAAAAGATGAAGTGACCATGATGGCCAACCCAGTTCTTAGAAGACTTCACCAGGGCTCTGTAATGGCTGTAAACAAGATTTAAAGACAGCCTGAACTTAAAGCATGAGCATGGATGTCCACAGGAGGCTGAAGGTTTTACACAGGCTGGAGCACTCACTCTCTAAACTCCAAATCATCAAATATAGGGTTTACTCTCCTTATAGGCCTTCAAAGAGCTCAGTGCAATAGCAGTGGAGAATGTTGATTAAAAAGGAACAAATTTTGGCTTAGCCCAGCATGTCTAGTTTGCCTCTAAGTTTCTTGTGCTGGATCTATTTGCCTTAGGAAAGCTGAAACCTCTGTAGGTTCACCCAACAGTGCAGAAAAACCTGTCTTAGAAGTCTGAATTTCAGCTTAGATTCACAAGAGCTCTTGGAGGCTGGACACTATAGTCAGAAGACAGACATAAATTGCAATCACAAAGGCCTATAATACTGACAAAATTTTTCTCTCTCCCTTTTCCTCAGTTTTCTGAGGAAGCAGAGATACAAGCCTTCCCAAGCATCTTACTAAAAGTAGTGACTGGCTCACAGATTTACTAGCACTAACAGAGAGAAGACCAAAATCTGCTAGTTAAAGGCTTGGGTGGTGCCATTTCCTCTGCTTAATCACACAAAGTGATACTTCACTGCACAGGAGTTTCACATATAAAAGTAAAAGAAAAGGGGACTTAAGGAACTTTTTCGGTACAGTGGTTCATTGGATTCTCATCTGGTAACATGATTCTCAGACCTAGGCCTTTAAAAAAGAAAAAAACAAAACAAACAAAAAGGCCCCAAACCAGCAAGTATTCTGAAACTTGTGGGAAAAGCAGGTGAGCTGTAATAATAAATTTCTGATGAGCAGCAGTATCCGTTGCAACCCAGTTTTCCATTGGAGGAAAAAAATCAATCCTGTGGACTCATATGATGTAAATCTAATTAATTTTGTTTATTCACTTGAACCAGTCTGGAACAGATCATCTCCAACAGCATCTGAACACACCCCTATTCTCAACTCTGAGCCAAAGCCCAAATGTTCTCAAAGAGAACTGGCCAGTGACATGAAGTCAGAACATACCCTGCCTACTCTCCAGACATCCAAGAAGTGGAAAAACATCTCCAGTTCAGTATTTTCTTCCAAGAACGAAAACATCCCTGTGCACAATGACCTTGTAAGGCTGAATGCAGCAGCACCATCTGGTGATGGCTGTATTGAACCTCTTTGTACAGCTCTCAGTGCCAGGCAGGTCTGCAGGAGCAGGGCTTCTCTTCCTCAGCAGGAGCTCAGAGAGCAGGTTCCAGCACGGCAAGTTGATTAGTTCTGTGCCTTCAAGTGTTCAGAGAGATTGAAACCTTCTTAGCCCTTCTTGCCAAGCTGCGTGGCTTCCTGAGCAGTTGCCAATGACACACAGATGTTTGAGAAACTGGGAAGAATGAACAGATCCCCTGATGTTGTGCCTGAGCAGCAGCATGGTGGATGGCATGCACTGGCAACACATACAAAATAAGCCACATGAGTCAGAATTACAGGTAAATTACAGGATGAACAAACAAGTAATAGGCAATCTTACTAACTTACCACTCTAGGAGAAGATTTTAGTGTATTGGTGGAGGGCCCTCTGGAAAAAACAGCCCACCAACTATCAAAAGGACAAATAGATCATTAGTAATTCTTAGAAACAGAACTGAGAGCAAAGACACTCAGGCACTGTATAAATAATATACTCATAGCATTTATATTGTGGGCAGGATTGCTTCTCCTTCCATCTCAAAAAAAAGCAGAGAAGAACTAGAAGTGCACAGAAAAAAGATGCTGAGGGTGATCAAAGGCATGAAACATGGTTGTGAAGGGAGAGAGACTGCCTAGCTTAAGATTTCTGTGTCTGGGAAAGAATGACTGCAGAGGAAAATACAAGTGAGATCTGTACAATCATAAACCATATGAGCTGGGTGACTGGGAAAGGATTTCTCATTCTTTCCCAGACAAGACCTAAAAGGCACTTGCAGAAATTTTGAGGTAGCGGGTTTAAAACATACAGCAGAAAACACCTTTTTCACAACAGAACACATAGTTATCTTATGGAACTCGTTGCAAAAAATGGAAGCCAGAAATATAAATAGCCTCATGAAGGAAGAGATATTTATGGAGGATAGATTTAGTAGTGGCTACTGACCATGAAATAAACCCCAGGAACTTCTTAAACCACAAACTGCCAGATCAACAGAGGAAGGAAAACTTTGTGTTTCTCTTATTTCTTGACCTTTTCTGCTTAAACATCTTGTTTCTTACTCTGAAGCCTCAGTTACTGGCTACTGTTTGGAGCAGCATGGCTGAGGTATGATGAATCCAGGAGGGACCTAGTGTGCCAATTATGTTCCTCTGGGTTGTAATTTCCATATCTAAGTAAGAAAACTCAGGAATAACACCTCTTCAGACTGGCTTATGCACTATTGCCTGCAGGTAAGTTAATGGCCAGGAACAACAAACTGAGTTTACTCTTGCACTCTTCCTTCAGGTCACAGTAACCTAAAGATAAAATTATGCAAGTTCTCATTTTTGGGAGTATATCTGGGAAACTTGCAATTTGGCTCCACATAAAAAAAAAGCCAAAGAGCTTGGCTAAGCTCTGTTGCAGGTTTATTATTTAAACCTGGCCTAATCTCACACTACAGCTATACACAAAGTAGAGCCCATTCATGCACGTCTTCTTACCAAAGCATGCATTATTCCCTTTACCAGTAACCTGTAATTCTGTAATAATTTAGTATCGTCCCCATTTGGCAAGTTAAGGGCAAGTGCTTAAATTGCTCCACTTTAAATTTCTACCAAACACTGGTTACATTCAGAAGTAAGTCTGTAAAGCGATGGAAAAACTTTTGCTTTCACAACTACCATTGCAAAAATGCTACTGACATTTCTTGTAAATGGAACTGCAGTTAAATACACTTTAAAAATACAAAAATTAAAAGTGCTGTAGAGGCTAGTGAAGCAGGAACTAACTCTATTTGGTTCCTCTATTAATTTTAGCCTATTTATACAACTTCCCTTTTATAGTTCTTTCTGTAAGAGGCTTGTTAAACCTTTAAATAATGACAGCTGCTAAAAACTGAATATCCCATGTGTGGAATCATTTGTGGTCTGGAAAAAAAAAAAAAAAAAAAAAAAAAAAAAGAGATCAAATTCTTCTCTAATTACAGGATCAATCCAAAGCTCACTGAAGTAGAAAGCAAAGCTGCCACTGATTTAAGCTCTACAAGTATCAGCCCTCATTCCCTCATTTGTATGTCTGCTGTTGCTCCTGATTTATTCCAGTGCACACTAGAGAAAGAGATTTAGCCTGACATCAGCTTTTCTTAGTTAGCATGCATTCTGTGAGTAAATTAGTAAATTTAAGCTCACCTGATCCTTTTTTTTTTTTTTTTTTTTTTTTTTGGAAAGCACCAGATCATTTTATAAAGTGCTGGTATTATAAACTCCAGAATATAGTTTATAAGAGCACTAACTCCTACAAGCCAGCCATTAATACAGCTAATGGTCTGTTTGTTGTGTACAACTGCTCTCATTTGTCTGGGTCCATTAACAAATGCAGTGGTCATTAACTGTTAACAGCAACTCGGTTATTAGATTTTATTACTTGTACAGGAAACACTGGAGAACAAACTGATTGTTTTGGCTTAGTGAGGTTTATTTCTTTCCAGAAGTCTTGCCTTATTATTTATAATTTAGCTCCTTGCTTATTCCCAACATGACTGACACACTCAGAAATGGGTTCAAGCCATCAGTGTAGACAGTCAGTTCACATGCCAGCCTCTCCTGCCAGCCCCACCTAGCCCAACCAACCTCTCCTTTAAACCAGAGAGCTCTGAGGCACCAGGTGTCTGCACTGACCTCTGCTTTTCTGATTTTTCTGTGTCTTTTTGTTGGGCAGAAACTCCTGCCACATGTATAAGAACAGGATGTAAGTTGAAGTTACATTAATGTGCATCTAGAACGCTGTAAAATCTTCTGCTTCAGTCATGGCACTCTCTCTAATTCACTGAAATCCAATAATCAAGTTTAAAAATATGCTTTACTTCCTCTTCATTGAGACTGATGCATCAACCATGAGTGAGCTCTGTCTGCCTGCAAGGACTAAATTATGGACTGTCTATACATTTAGTCCAGATAATTGTAGACGTCTCTTCTAGTCTAGTGGGTTACAAATAAGCTTAGAGCTACAATCTTACAAGCATTTCTTTTTTGAGAGATATTACCCAGTATTAGCAAGACCTGAAAGACCTTCCACATTCTGAATGCTGTAGCCACCTGATGCACACCTTACTTGCTCTGCTTTCTTCACCCTGATTCAGTTCAAAACAATGGAAAAACTACAGCAGTGTCAAATTGTCACGAGGGACCAGTACTGGCTTCTCCTGAAAGTGGCTTTCATCAGGCAGTCTGAGCAGTTTCCTTCAGCCTGCAGTGCCATGATACACAAATGAGGGAGGAGACACCTAGAAATGTGTTGTTAGTGCTCTTTGGAAACAGGATCTTCCAGACTCTTAACTAATCAGTGTTAGACCTGACTGGTGTTGCAAGACAACTATCAGTACTTCAGAGGTGGAAATGGGAGATGAATGTGGTTTACCCTCTGCCAGGATGGGTATAACTAATGAGACTGAAATAGCTCAATTTCTGAGGTACTGGAATTTTTGTACTGCACTGCAGTAGAAAGATCTGATCAGAAGAATGATACTTATAGCTGTAAGTTCTTCTCTCCTCCTGCAAAGGCACAAGAGTACAGTTGGTGTAAATTATCCTACCTGTTCACTACAGGCTGTTACTTACCTGTTCACCTAATGAGAAAGATGGGGCCACAACCAGCCCAGTGGTGCAGTGCATCAGTGGCACATGTGATGCTGATGGGTGCTTCACTGTCTGAAGAGAGGCCACACTCCCCTAAATAAAGTGATTCACAGTGAGGTATCTGAACATATTGCATTGGAGATGCCCCACCAATGTCATTTGGCTTGTGGAACAGGGTCTTATCATGGTTTGATTGCACACAGAGTGGTCAGAGGGTTGTCATGGAGTGCAAATTTGGCCACATTACATCAGCCCAGTGTGATCTGCAAACCTGTTCAGATGCAGCCAATGGATCCAACCAGCATCAAGAGGAAGATGGTGAGAGATTTTGGTAAGGACAGGCTCAAGACTGCTCGTTTGTTTGATCTGTTAAATAACAGCACATGTTATTTAAAAGGGCTTCTATTATCCCTGGGGCAGAGGTTAAAGCTTCTCCCGTATGCCCATGCCTGTGTCTCATGTGGTGCTTGCATGGGATGTGCAGTGTTCTGCTGCTGGGGACTGAATGGCATGAGTCAGTTCGTCTGCTCCTGCCTAATAAACAAAGGACTTCTGATACAGCTTCTCTATCAGCTTCTGATAACAACATCCTTTCTACTCTCTTTCCCAAGGTAGCACGTGCTAACATATTGTGCAACAAAACCAGCTGGACAAGAAATTTAAGTCTTTAAGAAGCCCAAGGATGTGCACATTATGCCAGTAAGAAGCTGATGTCAGCAGAATCTTGCTAGGATGGCCCCAGATCCTCAGGCAATGAAATGTATGCATTGTCTTTACCTAGAATAAAATGAGCATCTCTGTCTCTTTCAGACCCTGGTACAGCTCAGAGCATAATAAATTCCAGGATTTTCCATGAACAGCAGGACTGTTCAAACACACAGAAATCCCCACGGTCCTGGCTTTACATAGAGAAAGTTGGTGCCAGAGTTGTGATCAAGACCCTTGTGACAAAAAGGATGAACACTGTTCCCTGCTCTTGCATGATACGGTGCCACTGTACCAACCTCTCTCTTGCTTCCTCTCTTTCTCCCTTGTGCAGAAATGGCTCTTCCTCACTGTGCACTTCATGCAGCCCGTTATTCCTTTGTTTTTCTCCCACTGAATCATTTTTCTTCCTCCAAGGAAGAAGGGTGGGCTGTCAGCTCAGCAAAAGAAGGGATCCTGCCACAGCAACTGAAGAGCACATTAAGATTTGCCAGTGCAACCACCCACTGCACACCAACAGGGTGATCCTTCCATTTGTGAGATACCTTTGTTTATACTCTCCATACTACTCTGGTCAGGAGCTGCTGCCTAAGCCAAGCTGATGAGCCCCAGATGCATGTGGGAAGGGCCTCACAGTCTATAGTTTTATTTTGGATCAAGGAGACCCAATCAGGCACATCTCTGAGGGAAAAGATGCCAAGATATCCTGGAGGAAAGATAATTCCTGGAAGCAGGTATGTGCCACAGCCAAATAAAGCTGGTATGCTTCTGGATGAACAGGACAGACTCCCAGCTGCAATAGACTTTGTGCAGATGTCAACACGATGTCTCTGGGACAGGAACTGTGCTGGCTATAGAGAGCAGGGGCTGCATTGCTGAGGAGATTCAAAGCAGAGAAGAGAGAAGACAAAGCAACACCCCTGTCCTCTGGCACTGAGTGAAGAATAATCCCTGTGAGAAACTGTCATGAACTGTGCCCATCTGCCCGGTCCCCATGAAAGAATCTGAAACTGAAGCAGGTGAAACAGCAAGTGATGGTAAACAAATTCACAGCAGTGGTTGGCAGAGGTCTCTGTAAGAACTAGCACTTCAGATGTTCCCCAGAAATGTTTATCTAATATGAATTTCAATATTTAAATAGGATGTTGTTCCTTTCCTGTTCCTTTCACTTAACTTTACATTTTTTTATACGTCCTCGAAAGACTGAACTATGACATGTGATAAAATAGGAGATATTTTTTAACATTAAGCAGGCTAAGAAGGAGAGAAAAAGAAATTTATTAAAGCTATGGGACTATTATGACTATCTGTTGCAGATTCATTATATCAGCTAATAATGCCTGAGTTGACCTTTTAACACTGCCAAAGCATCAGCAAGCCCTAACTATCAGTGTAGGCTCAAGCACCGCCCTCTTTCACGTATCACACTGAGAAATTTGAAGATGTCTGTGAAGAAACAGGGAGAAACAATGGTCAGGACCTCCCTGTCCATCCCATTTCTCCCTCAAACTCTGCACACAGGCAGCAAATGTTACCCACATGGACGGTCTTGCTGAGCTGCAACTCACTCTGAATAATAAGTGTGTGTGGGGGGGTGTAATATTTCAGGACTGCTGTAAATCTTGGACACCCTGCTCCAAAATCTTACAACTTATAAAACGTTTAGAAACCAGAAGGTGTAGCTACATTGTAGAAGAGCCCCCATGTTTACAACACTGCATCAGACAGAAACTCTTAAGTGCAAAGCTAAGAAACCCGGTTTTCTTCTCTATCAAAGACCTCTAGATGGAGCTCCCTCTTTTGTTTTCAATCCAAGCAACAGCTAGTGGAGAACTGTCAGCCATGAGGCAAGTATAATGCTAGTGGAAAGGAAGAAAGCTTAGGCATCCTTTTGTGTGTATCTTGTGCTGCTGGTAGATATTCCAAACTTTTTCATAATCCTTCAAGAAGCCAGCCAATGTGTTGCCAATGCCCTTGTGTTGCTTACAAAAGCCCTTCCAGAAGAGTAATGTTTGGTGGTGAAAAGGGAGTCAAAATGGACTGCAGACTGCTGAGATCTGAATGTAAACAACATGCTAGATGATCAGAGACAGATCAGAGATCAGCCAGACTGGTTTATCTCAGTACAGAAGCCCTAGAGCTGAGCTCATTGCTGGACTGGGCCCTTTGAAGAGGGAAGGACTGCAAAAATTAGGACACCAAGGAAGTCTTTTGCCTCTCATAGCAGGGAATGTTTCATTTCTGGAAGGCCTGTCCCTTCAATGGACAACAGTAGAAATTTCCCAGCAGGGCCAGACAGTCTGAGGGGAACTGACTGTGCAAGTGTCACCTTGAGCCTGTGTGATCCTGTAAGCCCAGAGAACAAGTCTTGAGGATAAGTCATGCCAGCACTATGGGCAGACAGGAGGCAAAACCAACAAGTGTTGTGTCCCACTTTGCACTGGAAGATTCCCAGGAGGTCTGAGAACCACCAAGCCCTCATTTTGGAAGCATTAGGGCAGCACACATCTCCCTTTAAACATCACCTCCAAAACCACCTACACCTGGACCCCTTGCACAGGGCACAGATGGGCAGGGTCCATAGTGTCCATTTCATTCTATTTGTATTCTCATCAGCCCTAAAAAAAAAAGCAGGGGAAAGCAGGGCATCCGTGTCCTGGTCCCACTAGAGGGTACCATCACCCCAGAGTGGTGCTGCACAGGAGCTCTGTGGAGTTCTGCTCCTAATGAAACCTGAAAGCCAGGCTCAGGAAGGTAAAAATCAAACTTTACAGAAAAGCATGCTGTAATTTTATGATGCACTTTAAATTGATTCTGTTTAGCTGGAGCAGCCCCCTGGGCAGGTTGGGACTACCCAGTGCAGCATATGGCTGTGCTTTCAACTAACAGCTCCAGCCTCTTCCAAGGATGTAAATGTGAGAGCCTCCTGTGCAATCAAAGACAAAAATTACTCTAAGGAGTAAATTAAAAAATACGAGAGGCCCACAGGAGTTCACATGTAAAATACATATTTAATCTTATTAGAGGGATAAGAAAAAAAATGTTCAGATCTTTGATATTATTTTCATTACAGCAGTGCCTGAGAGGAGTCAAATAAGCATAGGACTACCCTGTGCTAGGAACTGGACAAGCACCTAGTAAGGAGCACACAGCTTGCCCCATGTAACTTGCAATCAAAACAGACAAGGCATAAAGGAAGAAGAAAAAAAGGTCAGAGGGGAAAAAGTGGTTGCCCAGGACTACCCTGCAGGTGGGACAGAGCCAGGAGAAGGACCCAGGTCACCCAGATCCCCCACGAGTGTCCTCCTCCTTGGCTCACACAGCCTCAAGTGCCGTATGTTCACGGTGTACCCTGTGGTTTGTTTTTTCCGGCAAGGTTACAAACAGGGATGCACAAATCTTCTGAAAGCCAAGTCCCCTGCAGCCCAGTTCCAGCTAAAATAAAGCCAGACACAGGAAAGACCTAGCATGAGTCAACATTAGCCTAAACTGTGACCTAGTGAAAAGAACCAAATGTTTGGAAATGTCACCTATTTTCACGTTGATGAAAAATACACTCAGCACTTCATGTTCTGCCTGTTCCAATATTTCCCATATCCCTGGAGACTGGTGGCTAAATTTGTATCTGACATACTCTAAGGGAAGCTCAGAAGGACTTGGTGAGGAGTTTGGCTCACATAACTGGCTAGGCTAATGGCCATTTTTTATCCAGATTAGGGGTATCATACTGGAACTTATGCAACTCAGTCTCACTTCAAAGGGAAGAGACAGTTCTTGGCTACAGCAAGCAAACTCCCTACCCTCCTTCTGCTCCATATTGGTGCAAGATCTGGTTTCCTTTCTACTAAACTGGGATCTTTCCTTTATACTCTTACACTGCAGGAAAAGTTTCCTCTCAGATTTGTACCATTAGCATCCACTTTCCAACACTTCCTTCCGTATTCACAGCTCTTTAGATGCCAGGGAAGGTGGGATACGGAAGGTGGATGCTTAGGTGCATCAGATAGTCCAGCTTATACCTAGGATAAAATAGATCAGGGGGAAAAAAAGATACAACAATTTTCTGTGTCATAAAAAAAAAAAAAATCACAACCCAGCAGCCTCAAACAAATGAAAATGACAGCTTGTAAATATCTGGAGTTGCTGCTGGGGTGTGACTGATGTAATGGGATCAAATTCTGAAGGAAATGTTAAGATATGTAACAGCCTGAGGTCCCTCATGGCAAACACCATAGAAGAATCATTAACTGGTAGGGCAGCAGGGAGTTGTCCAGCAAGATGGATTGAAATATTCCACCAAAATAAAGCCCTCTGATGGGAAATGTGCTGGTTTCCAACCAGCTCCCAGAGGGAAGGCTGGCTCAGTCCAGAATGAGCCTTTGGTCAGTGTTTAGAGACAGTCAAGGTACCCTCATGGGATGTGGCACACCACGGTGTAAATCCTAGGTTTGCAAAAGGACTTGAACTTGGGACTTCAACATCTCTGGGGATTTCCCTAACCACAAGGCTGTTTGCTATTTTAGTGTTACTGGCTCTCTTACTCACTCAGCATTTTTGTAGTAAAAGGAGGAAAAAAAAAAAAGAAAAACAAAAACCAAAACCAACCTGAGTTAATAATAGAAAAAGGTTTTCTCCCGAAGGCTGGAAAATTCACAATACTAATTACTTAACAAGTACTTTACATGCCTGAAACTCTTCCTGGTGTCTACAGAGCAAGTTGGATGGATGGGATTTTTGAGAGCTGAGCACTACTGGGTTTAATTTGAGAGCCAGAAAAACCTGCAGGTACTTACATTTGTCCTTGCTGCAGAAATTATTGAAACCCCATTGACATGGCTGGAGAACTTTCCTCTCTGAAAAAAAAAAGGGATATAAATATCAGCCCTGCAACATTAAATGTGACTGTTATAAAATTTGGTCAAATGGAGTTGGTGGATCATTTTGTCTTTTTTTTTTTTTTTTTGGGGGGGGGGTGGAAGAGGAGAAGAGGGGGGAATGAACCATGACAAATTTCTTACATAAAATTATATGATGTGGTTTTCACTAATGTGAACATTTCTGATGTACATTTCCATGCAGCTCTGCCTGTAAAATATTTTAGGAGCTTTGTGCACAGGATGTGTTCTGATACAGGTGGATTTTAAATGAATAAGCAGTGCAATGAACACACACACACACACACACACACCTCCCAAAACCCCAGTGAGTTGAGAGATATCAAAATCAGAACCTGCCATTCCCTTTAGGAGGCCTTACCTGAGTGCTTGGAGCTCTCTCCCTGCATTCAGTTTACAAAAGAAATAGCAGATGAATGACTGTCATTTCCCTGCTGATTTTGACAGTGGCTGCACCCTTGTGCCATTCAATATTTTTAAATGGAAAACACTGTGCTTCAACTGTATTGAGTAGCTATATTTTGGCATTCTGCTTATGACAAAGAATTGTTATAATATATAATATTTGTTATTATTATTTGTATATTGCCTAATTACCAAGGCAGCCAAGTAATAGTTTTCTCTATTTAAACATATTTGTAAGACTATCACCAGAAATAAAGCCATCAGTAACTAGGCCAGTAAACAGTGCAGTTTGCTGACTAGTGTTTGTTTTATAACCTTTGGCACATCTTGATATGTACATAATAATAGTTCTTAACCCATAAATAATATTTTACAGAGGTCACACTATAGTTATTTAAGTTCAGGGGTTTATTTCCCAGAACACTAAGTAGCTGTGAATGAATTATGTTTAGTCTGATCCGCCACAGAAGGGTCATAAACTTATAAGTTGTAGCAAACCATGGAATATTACTCCTGTATGTCAGGCAAACTGTAAATGTAAAAGAATAATGCTTGATAAGGGGAAAGTCTTTTTATTTTGTTAAAGTAATATATGTTTCTAGGGAAAGACTATAAAAATTCATGTTAACTTAAGTGACAATTTGGGCAATCTATCCCCATACAGCCTGTGAATTCTGCTTGCTACAGGGGACTCTCTCGGCGTGTCTGAGGGGCTACAAACTCCTTTCTCAGCAGGGAATCTTTTTCTTTCTTGGCTTCCTTTGGCTTACAGTGTCTCAGAAGCCACAGGAGGTGATGAGAGAAAATTTTGTGCCTTTGCATAGGGTTAATGGAAAAAGGGGTCATTAAATGTTACTGATAGCATCTTGCACTGCAACAGCCTTAGACAAAGAGAAGGCTACTCCCTCCCTTATGAAATCTGATGTACAGAGAAGGGGCTGAGGGGAGGGAACTAAGCTGCTGATCACCAGGTAGGGACCTTGATCACTTTGGAGGCTGCCTGGGGTCACCTGCCAAGAGAGGTGTGGCAAAAAGCATTGGCAGGGAATTGAAAATGAAGAGACCAAAGGGACTCTAAGTTCTAGGAAAGATACTGTGTGCAGGAAACAGGAGATGGGGCCTGTTTTCATAACAGAAGGGTATTTGTTAATCACAAGACCAGCTGAGATGAAGAAATCCAGCCAAAGAGGTGAAGAAAAGGCTCCCAAGTCCTGAAGAGATGACATAGGCAGTAGGAGTGAGAAAGAGCTAGATCTGCAAGAACTCTTCCTTGATCCCAAGGAACACACTAAAAAAAGGAAAGTAGGGAAGCATGCTGAGTCTCTGTGGTTTGGTGTTGATTACAGGAATAATTTCAAAGCAATAATTGGATTTAAAACTTGCTACAAAACCTGACTTTCTGTGTGCTTCTACCATCCCTTGTGCCCAAAGCAGTGAAATGCAGGGTTAGAGCCCCAGGAAAGGGCACTTTTAGGCAAGGAGAAATTAAAACACTGGTTCTGAGACTGTTCAGGTGCTGGACCAGTAACTCCCATTTCAGGGAATGGAGCCCCCCACTACCAGCTAATCTGATGAAATGAGGTGGGAGACCCAGTTCACTGCATGCAGCCACACACTGGTGGCCCCAGCAGCAGTTTTGCAGACTCAAGACCATGCCACACTTCCCTGCCCTGTGTTGCCTCTGGCAGGTACAGCACTGTGCTAACCCCCCCTTTTTGTTACCAGATGAACTGGAGAAAACTGAGGGCTGTAAAAAATCAGAAAAATTTCATGGACGACCTTTAAGGGAGGTGAGGCAATGACAACTTCCCAAAACAGAACATTAAGTATGAACCAAGAGGATCAATAATGAAGATCGGATCGTTCTGGTTCTCCCAAATTTCCCAATTCCAACCAACTACTTTGCTCCTGCTGGCTGCAGGGAGCCTTGCTGTGAAATTCCAGCTATCCTGGTGGAGACTTCTGAGAAGAGGAGATAAATAACAGTAAAGCAAAAAGTCACCAGCTGCATTTTTCAAGTTTGTACTCCTGGTGCCAGCTGCCTAAATCCAGGATCAGCTGTTGTGGGAGTGCTGTGGCATGGTGAGGCAGGACCCAGTTCCCTGCCCAGCTGAGCCCTCTGCTATTTGCAAGTTGTGTTAATGTTCTGGCACTTCCTTCTGTAGAAAATCAGTCCTGCCTAAATGAAGACTTGCATACCAGTGGGGGAGATTTTTAAAGTAAAAATATGACAGTGAATTGTTGAATTCCTGCTGCAAGCCAGCAGGAGATGCATGCCTAACTTCTTTCAATTGCCTTGAAGAACTCTCATTAATATCATTTTGAAATTCATTACTTATTAAAAAGAAAATAAAATTTGGGTGATTATTCTCGCCTCTAAGGAATTTAAGAACAAATTATTTCTACTTTATGTAACCTTTGAGGGAACTCATAAAAACAAGTATTTAAAATAAAAACACTTGGAAGTGTTCTGATCCAAGTGCCAGTACTGCAACTCTTAGGTATTTACTTATGATGCTGAATTCAAACTGAATTGTAAATTCTAGGGGTGAGGGTCTGAAACTAAGGGCTTCTGGGAACTGCATAACTTGTGAAAGTTGGTTTCCTGGGGCTCTCTCTCCTGCTTGGAGAATGAACTCCAGCAGAGACTTCTCCTGTCCTTGGGGTTTTCACTATGGCTGCTACTCATGGATTTCCCATTTCTATTAATACAGCAGAGGTTGTGCTGCAGCCTTTCTCCTGTGTCTGTGATTTATTTGCATCTTTCTCCTTTACACAGACATCTGCTTCCATAAAACCTGTAGGAATCCTCTCTGAATCTTTACTTTGTATCTTATTTCTGTTTGTCTGGTTTGGCAGAAATTCCCTAACACTTTCAATGTATTTCTTGGGTGAATGGAAGCCAAAAATACAGGTGTATTAAAAATGTGATGTGTTAGGTAGGCTTTTTTTGTTTGTTTGTTTGTTTCCCATAAGGACAATTTCATCTGCATTTTATCACTGAGTTTATTCAGTGTGAAATTTCAATTCAAAATAATGGGAAAATAAAAGAAACTGTGTAAACATAAGATCTCCTACATCCAGAACAGGTTTAAGGAACAGAGACCTTGGGCTCCCTGCTGATCCAAACAAGTGTCAGAAAGCTCCTGGCTGTGCTCTGTGACCATCCATTTCAGAGATACCAGAAAGAGGTCATGTTGTACTTTTTATTATCTGTATTTTACTTCAAGCATTTGAGATTACAGCAAATAATATCACTGTTATATAAAGCATAATTGCTCTGCCCTTTACTTGGTTCCCCCAGCTACCAGACAACAGTGGGATATAAAAAGTTTCATAGGTTTTTCCTAGGTAGGGAAAGGTCACAAAGAAACACAGTATAAAAATCACTGCTTTTCAAGGCCACTCTATACCTTCCATCACTCTGGACTGGACAGAAGGTATGTAATGTCATTCCTATATTTCTAGGGCTTATATACAGCATATACAGTCCTTATATACACAGTCCTTATATACAGGACTGTGACTTTAATGCATGAACATCTTGTGCTTGACTTCTGAGTACAATACAATTTCTTTCATTCTGGTAAAGAGGAGGTTTACAAACCAAGGCATTGTATAACCTGACATAATTGTCTGATCAGAAAGACACATGAGCTTATTACTTACTCAATACATTGTATTCATCCAGTGCCTTCAATAAGCAGATGATGCCCTCAAGGATGCTATTGTGCCAAGCAACATGCAAGTAAAGAATGAAGAACAGCCCTCTCCCATGCCTACTTTTCTTAAATATATGGGGAGTTCAGCATCTGGGCCCATAGGCACATTTGTGACCATCAGCTCCCTGCTGCCCCCACAGCAACTCATTGTTGTTCACAGGAGACATCATAGTTTTCCATGCCTGCACTTTTTCAGGAATCAAAAACCTCCTCTGGTGTCACTGGGATTTAAGGGAAGCTTAGTCAAGCAAGCAAAGTCAATAGCTGTTGGTTGCTTAAATAAAACTGAAAGAGTCCTTTTGAAAATCATATCCTTGGCATTTCAGGTGCACCAGAAACACAAGACAAGACTCCTCCTGCTGCTATTACAAAATACAATATATTGTAATTAATTTAAGATGCTCTATTTATCATTTCTAGACATAAATAATCTCCTAGCACCACAAAGCATGACTGAAGCACCATTTTTTGCTCCCTATAATTTACAGTGAGTAGACCTTGACTAATTATCCTAATTGTGTCTGGTACTAAGCACACACCCCTTCCCCCAAACACACACACACACAATGTCAGCAATTTTTTGAGCATACCATGTTTTCTACCAAGCTTTCAAAAATGGCATTTCTAAATTACTGAGATAATTACTTATTAATTATAATAGTGCCTAAAAATTCTAAGCACTGTTTTTCAAAGAGGACACAGACAGATATATAAGAGCCCTGTAGGTGAAAGGCCCAGAAACACAGTCAAGTTACAGCAGTTTAAATTACCACAGGTGAACAAAAGCATTGTTACAGAGATTGTGCCTATTTTTAATGGGTTGCAGATAAAACATAAAATGCATTAACTCAAACCTCTCCTACTGAGATGTTAGAGAACATATTTTACCTTGAGTTTATTGCCTGGCCCCCGTGAAGAAGTACTGCTTAGCTGTGTAGTTAAGCCAGAGTAAAGCATTAGGGCACCTGAGCACCACAGCTTTGAGCAACCTGGTCTAGTGGGAGGTGTCCCTACCCATGCAGGGGGTTGGAACCAGGTGATCTTTAAGGCCCCTTCCAACCCAAACCACTCTCTGATTCCATGGTATAACACTCCCCGTATCACCCAGGGAGGGATGCAATCATTCCTGCAGACCATGGGTTTATGGGTACTACAAAGCACAAGGCCAAACACATGTGCTTCCTACTACTCTCTGCAAAAAGAGCAGATTAATAGATAATTAATACATATTGACTTGTCTTGTGGTGCTTAAAAAATGTGTTTTGCATTATGTTTTTGTAACAGTTGGCTAGCAAGCCTTGACCTGCAAGGGTTAGTATGAATACCTGCACAGCTGGAGCCTTCAGTGGCCAATCACAGTCCTGCTCTCATCATTTCCCAGTTTTACAAATGTAAATATTGGAGGTCTTGTTTAAACCTTCAGAACCTAAACATGTCATCACTATTAATAACATATGTTATAAGACACCACATGCTGACAAAATAACCTGCAGTAAATGACACCAAAAATATTGAAAAGCTTAGCATAAAATTGAAACTCGTTAATGGTAGACTGTGCAGTTTGGCATCCAACTAGAGGCAAGAATTCCACACAATGGGCTGTGTGAGTGCTAACAGCAGGCTCCCACAAGATAAAATAAACTTGCTTTATGGACATGAGGAATTGATTTTTAATGAGATTCTGCTCGGCCGTAACATCATCCTGGGAGGGTGAGCTGTTTTTCCCTTTGCCTCTGGTACAAAATTACAGTTTGCAGAATAAAGACACATTTAAATTAGGCCTATGGCTTTGCACCTTCATGATATTAAGTGAAAAGTAGGTGTTATTCCAGGCCTGAGTATAAAATGGTTGTTAAAATGTCTACAAAGAAGATCTCCTCTTCCCTACATTACCTGTCTGTACAGTCTGGCACTGGGAGGTCAGTCTGCAGCAGAACATGCACTCCTCAAGTTCTTTGGGATATAAATTATCTTGCAGACTTGTTTCCTGAAGTCAGATTAGTTAAAAAAAAAAAAAAAAAGCACCATTTTAATTTATTCTTTTCATGTCCAGGTCTCAACTGCCTGTTAAGAAGGTGTTAAGATGTAAAGAGGTTATCAAACTTCCAGTTTAATATCAAATCACTGACAAAATCAGTCACAGCAAGCAAGGACTGTCCCTCTGCTGCCTATTCCCATTTCATTATCTTTCTTATTTGTTCCACCAATTAAAACTACTACTAAACCTCCTCTTTGAACTGCAGAAAGAAAACCAGAGTCAAACAGATGGAAAGTGCCTTATAACCAGGCAACACTTGGGGAAAAACAGAATTCAAAAGCAAGAACAACTATCAAGCCTTTTCAGCTTTAAACTCAAAACATTTTCTTTACAAAGAAATCACAGTTTGGCTTCCTAAATCAATGTCACTTGGCCCTGGAGGAGCTGAGCAACACAGAGTTGTTGCTTTTCTTTCCTCTCTGCTGTTATGGTTTGCACTGTTTGCGTGCAATCATTGGCTTTTAATTGCCTTCTATTGCCTATTTCACTTGTCAATAAATAGAAAGTGCAGGCCTATCACCAAAGGCCTTACATCTGTTTCTCATACATGTCAGCCACCCATGGTGCCTTAAGCTAAAGCTGTCCCCTACTGCTAACAGGCTACCAGTTTATTAGGGTTTTTTCTCCTGCCCTTTTAAAAAGATGAAAGTTCCTAAAAGTGGTGGGTTTGGTTGTTTTTTTTTTTTTTTTTGTGCAAGTGATGGTTGAAGTTAATGAAGTAAGCATCTGTTAGGTGAGAGAAGGTCACTCTGGGGTTGGGCACCTCCCAGTGGTGGAACTGGCATTAACCCAGCGATTAGTATGTGATGACAACACCTTAAAGATAATTAGTTGACAATGAGTTGAGAGCCTGTTAACCCCTTTAACACCTTATGGTTTATGATTATAATGAAGCACTTTGGGACAAACCAAAATAGATCTAAGTTATCTAGTTTTCCTTGAGTGATTTGGCTTTTTGTGTTTGTGTGTTTGTTTTCACTTACCATTTTTGGACCTTCTTCCACAGAAACAGCTGCCAGAAGCCAGGAGCATGTTTCTCTATCTTCATCGACCAGGACTTAAAAGGGCACCAGCTTTCTGTCCACTTTTGTCCACTAGCTATGAGGTTAAAGACTGGCCTGGAATAGAAACCAGTGCTGGGATAAACACATGAGAACAGAAATTCGTAAGTTAATGGGATCTCTGGTGTGACTGAAGCCTTAACATCAAGTTAAACTTTTTCCAGGTGCTTTTTCACAATGACGTAGAGAAAACCCCTGCACAGTTTTCATGGAAGCCACTGGATCTGATTCACCTGAGTGTTACAGCTGCACACAACAAGGTTTTTCCCCCAGAAACAGGGGCTACTTGACAGAGAGGGTTTTATCACCTAAGACATGGTAAGAAACATAGGATCAGGTCACATCTCCATTTAAGTGAAGCAAACAGAAAACAGCATTGGTCATGGGTGTGAGGAGGAGGAAGCAAATGGAGAACAACTGGTAGTCTGCTGTGATTTATATACACTGGCATTTCCATCTTCATTCATTCACTCAACATGTTTAATCATGACACAAGAGCTCAAATTATTACTGGCAGTAGCTCAAGAAATTTGGCAAAAGCAAAGTAAAATAAATCTGTGTGCAGCATTCAAGAAAAAAAAAAGCTTGTCTTGAGATTAAAAATAAAATTCCATTTAAATTAAAAAGATGTATTTTTTGCTCCCCTCTTCCTTTGCATTTTCTAGTTCAGCGTGGCAGTGCTGGTGAGAAAGCTTCACAAAAACATGTTCACAAAAACAGCATTTTTTTACACAGACCCAGAAGAAGGACTGGTCTTGCTTTCATTAGGTCTAGCATAGAACTTCTGTTGGTTTCAGCAGGAACAGGCTTTATGTTTGGGTACATATCCATCTTTAACAGTCACCAGGGTAGCAGGATGTACAATATTTCCACACAATTCTCATTTCTCCTGTGTCTGCCATTTCAGCCCCTTAAAGTGCCTTAAAAACACCAGTAAATTAACTTCCATTGTGGCAAACCTTCCCTGGAGAGACTTTTATTCCCAGGTGACAGGCCAGCAAAGCTTGCAAAGGATCCCCACAGCAGTTACAACCCAGACCTCCTGGCTCCCTGCCTTGTGCTTTACTGCTAATTAAATACATCAAGCTGAATGCAGAAAACGTAGAGAATTTTGTTATGCTTTTTAGATTTAAAGGCAATATATGGATTAAGCACTGTATCAAATGTCTGTAAATTAAAAAATAAAAGTATTTCCAGCAATTTCCAAGTCCTTTATTAACTAGCTTGTACTACTGGGTAGTACCAAGCTTAAGGAAAACTTACTATCTTAGTAGAATTCTAAGAGTAGAAAAAGTGTCCTCCAAAAGTCAGCATTTTGTTATCCAAAACTGACTCAACTGTGCTGTTATAACCATCAGTTCTTTTAGCAGTGAAAAGAGGTCATGATAACTTTAACTTAGACACAGTTAGTGAACATAATTTGCTATTATAGGTAGACAGGTCATAAAACCAGAATTCCTGGAACACATCAGTGATTGCTTCAGTCTTGCTTATTAAATTTAATTCATAATAAATTAATCAATCTGCTTCATGATTCAAAAGAAAATATATTTAAAATGCCTTACAAAATCAGATTCTCTTGTCTGAGGGTTATTGCTCACATATTGGTCTTTAGATTTCTAAGTCCTGCAACCCTTAAAGGGATGATTAGTCACAATCTTAAGTACAGAATTATTTGCCTGAAAATTAATTTCAAAAATACAGCTCATAGTTAATGATAGAATTAAAAGGTCAACTTTATGGGCTAAATCACCAGCTGGTATAAAAAGGCCTGGCTCCATTGGCTTCAGCAGAGCTACAGAAATTTATGCCAGGGGAAGATCTGTCCTCATCTCTACAAAATACTTTTTAGCCAGTTATTTCCTTTATCCATTTTAAGCTACTTTTAGAACATTGCTCGGGGGAACCCATCTAAAATATTTGTTTATAGTGGGATTCTGTGTCAAGCTGCACAGTCCTGTTGAACTCAGCTCTTACTTGCCTTTCCTGTTATCTTATCAAAAACTACAAAAACTCATGCTGATTTCAGCATACATGAATCCAGAAAACACACAACTTGGACAAGTCTGTTGGAAACCAGACCTATGCAAAAGCCTTAACAGTAACTGGATGTTGGATAAGTGGATTTATTAAGGATGTCCAGTCAGAGTGCTTTTTTTTCTGTACAATTCACAATCTCTTTCAAAGATGCTTATGGCACTGTTGCCACCACCCCACTCTGTTGTTTGCTGCTGCCTCCTCGGGGAGGGATCAATCCAGATCATTTTCCAGCTGGATTTGCATTATCCCAGAAAAGTGGGAACAGCTGGTTTGGTTTTGCTGATCATAAAGTATTTCCTTAAGAATTTTCAAGCCATATAGTAAGGTGTCCAGGCATTTTCATCCAGAAAAAAAAGTTGTCAGTGTACAAGGATTTGTGTATTAAAGTATTTCACCCCACCATCTAACCTCACAAATGCCAGTCCAAACCATGGAGGTCATGTAGGTTAGATATGTTGATGGAGCAACAGTTGGAGGTTATCCATGCCTTACAACCAGAAAGGAACAGTATGAACTGGACATTTTGACAGACATTATTATCACCACTAATTTCCACAACGTTGTTCTGCGTGTTCTAGGCGTGGCCACAGCCAAAATGCAAAACCATGCAATGGATAATCTCCTCAGCAGCTTCCATGGCTCTGTTCTTACTAATGAGCAAAGCTCTCCCAGTCTGGAGAGAAACAAGGACAGGATGGACATGAACAGACTGTTGTTCAGTCATGAAACCCACTCGACTGGCTGGCTGCTCAGTAAAATGGTCACAACTTAAGCAAATGTCTTCAACTGGAAAGGTTACCAGCATTAAGCCATATGAAAAAAAAAAAAAAAAAAAAAAAAAAAAAAGAGGATCTCTGATGAGCAGCACTGCAGATGGAGAAACTTTAAATTGGTATAGAACTAAATAAATATTCCTCTGTCAGTGTCAGCAAAATGCCTCTGCCAGCACAGCCAAGAAAAAGAAGGAAACCAGCATGAGAGCCAACACAGAACCTTGTTTGGGGCTGTTTGAGACAGGAATGGAGTCTGATTTGTTGCCATTTTCCATACACTGGCCATCACAGAAAAATAAAGTGACAGAAATAAACTTTGTGGGACTTCAAAAAGATGAACAAATTTTTCCAGGCCCCCCTCATGATTTTACAGTCTTAAAAGCTATTGCTAGGTCAACCAGCAAATTTGCTCCCAAGCCCTTTTCCTGAAATTGAGATCTTACCTCTAGAGCATGACCAGGACTAAATCCACTAAAACTTAAGGAAATGTTGAAAGCACATGAGGATCTTTTTAGTAATAGAGGCTAAGAAAATGCCAGGAGAATTCTCACTGTTTGTTTTGTCACCTAGATGTTTACAGACCTTTGTACAAGTTGCAAGTCTGTGTCATTGACTTCTGCTTCAGATAGAGAAGCTTCCTTCTGGTAATTACATGCCTCCAACCTCACCTTTATGTAATAGCAGACTGACATATCCCATACTACATAGTTATCTGTGGCCAGTTTTTCAGACCAGCAATATCACTGCAACTCCACCATATCTTATTAGTGCTGCTGTGAGCCTGTCTGCCCATGAATGGCAGCTTTGAGACATTTCCCTTATACAGCAGCTGGTACCTGTTCTGAAGGCTCTTTCCTTATCCACAGCTCACAGGTACACTCAGGAGCAAGTAACACATCAATCCTGTCATTTCCTCTGAACCAAGATGTCTAATTTATTTGAACTTATAAAGGCAAGTGACTTAAGACCCATAATAAAGAGGCATCGAATCTTAACAATCCACTTTTCATAATGAAGTTTCCATGGATAAAGAGTCTGCTTCTCCCCAGGTCAGACTAAGGTTTCATATCTTGAATTTAAAGGCAGGAAGGGACTGATGCAGCATGTTGCCTCACAGGAGACCTTAACCATTTGGCAGGCCTGTCCAAGTACCACCTGGCACAGTAGACTGCCAGTTATAAAAAGAATCTCATATAAAAAGAAATCTCCTTTTTAGTACTGACTTAATTTTCTGGAGCAGAAGACAAAGAGATTTAGCATAAAATTCAAAAGACGGGTGAGGAAACCTTAAAAAAGCAAATATGCAAGAAGTCTTTGGGTTTGTTTGTTTGTTTTTAAATACATATATCTCTCTCAGAAGCTGATGTAGATTAGTACCATTATTAACTATCAAAATTAGACAACTTTTTTCATCATTTGTCTATGTTTCAGCTATTATGTGCCTTTGAAAATACGACCCCTAAAACTAGAGAACCTAAAAGCTTAGAGCTTTGCAGAGGATATTTGTACTAGCTGTAGTGTCTTTGAGGATTTGGGGAGATTTCAAGTGGACAGTAAGGTCCATCTTTGCAGTAGAGAACAGAAAAAAGGCACTGTAGGAAGCATGCCAGATAGAGGAGGTCTGAGGTCACGTTATGCCAAATCCATAAGAAGGGAAGATTAAGGATAAGCAGGCCTTGTCTGGTGAGACACACACATAGGAGCCCGTTGTGTGTCCAGCTGGAGAAACTCTACCAGGGCCATGTGACACACCATGTTCAGGTTTTGTTAACATCTGTGTGGTCTAATTTTCTATTACTGTCAGCAAGTTATTTCTAGGAGTGCCAGGTTATTTTGTCCATAAACATTGTCCCCATCACACATTTCTAATTTTAACCCTATTTGTCTCCAGTTGATTTACATCTGGCCAGAAGCAAATTACCTATTGGAAGCATTTATTGAAAATTAATTAGGTGGCTAAAATACCTCCAGCAGATTCTGTGAACAGTGTCTGTTCCTTGTGGCTCTCCACGATTCAGCATTTTCCAGTTAAAACACCTAGCAATTAAAAAAAAATCATAAAGTAAATGATATTATTAGTTCCAGAGTGGAACTTGGTCTCTTTGAAATCAGATGCTTTCTTCTAAAGGCTACAGTGCCATACAATAGCAAGGGGTTTATAGTGCCAGGGGATTTTTGATAGAGGAGAGACTACACTTACAACTTACTAAGCATTTACACTTACAAGCACCTACTAAGCACTGCATGAAGCAAATTGAAGGTGTCCTCACTAGCACAAAACCACCTGGGCATACAGGATAGCTGTGCAAATAACCAAGTGGGGAGCAGGAGAGAAGACAAGATGTATGAAGCAGGGTTAGAAGGAAAAATACAGGATTAAATCAACGGCAGCACCCAAGAACATGGAAAAATACACTGCATCTCTCTAAAGAAAAGCCAGGATGTTAACATGATTTACTGCAAATAGTTCCACAACATTAAAATGAGTTTTTATATTCTGTGTGTGCTGCTTCAAAGAACAACTCTGTGGGCTCATAAAAATGCAGAGAACAAATAGGGGCCTCTAAGACCAATTTATATGCCATGCCCACTGTGCACTGAGACACATATAATCTGTAAAATGTCAGCTTCAAAGTTCCACAGAGATTGGTGTTAACCCTGACCCCCGACCTTGCCGACTCTAGCTGGGCCCTCATGCTCTCTAAACCAGCTGTTTTAGATAAATGTGCTCCATTTTTAAAGAGATTGTCTCAGAGTTTTACGTGAATAGTAGTAATATTATTAACTCTCGCTGAAAAAACCACCTTAACCGAGAGTCTTTACAGATGGGCCAATCAAAGTCTTACCCCATGCAGAGAGTGGTGGGTTAATAAATATGTCATTGGATTGAAAATATTTAAACAACACCGGGAGAAAAGAGCAAGGCATACGACAAAAGGAAAGCATATTAGTACTGTTTCCTGTCAAAATACACAGAGGAAGCACTTTACTTTGACCATTTTCCTCATAAAGAGACACGGTAGGCCAAAACAAACAAAGCTAAGGAATCTGGTTTATCCCACTGCTGGACACTGAGGACTATCAACTTCAATGAAGTAAGGTTGAGTGACCAAACCCAGGTTCTCCTTGACAAGACTGTTAATTGAACATATCATAGGGCAACTAGGCTGGTGAAGAGACTTGAGCACAGATCCTATGAGGAGAGGCTGAGGGAGCTGGGGGTGTTCAGCCTGGAGAAGAGGAGGCTCAGGGGAGACTTCATCACTCTCTACAACTCCCTGAAAGGAGGTTGGAGCCAGGGAGGGGTTGGGCTCTTTCCCCCGGCAACTCTCAGCAAGACAAGAGGGCACAAGAGGTCTCAAGTTGTGCCAGGGGAGGTTTAGGTTGGACATTACAAAGAATTTCTTTACTGAGAGGGTGATCAGACACTGGAATGGGTTGCCCAGGGAAGTAGTGGATTCTCCATCCCTGAAGATATTTAAAAAGAACCTGGATGTGGCACTCAGTGCCATGGGCTGGGAACTGCAGCGGGAGTGGATCAAGGGTTGGACTTGATGATCTCTGAGGTCCCTTGCAACCCAGCCAATTCTATGATTCTATGATTCTATGATATCAGCAAAGGCAAGCACAGAAACTGTGGCCCTGTCGATCAATACTTCCACCTGATAAGGCCCTGAATGTGTTTTTCATATTTGACTTTATGTATCTCCCCAAAGGTAAGTGGGGCATTAGGCATCCGTGCTCTGTCAGAAGTCCAAAAGTATGATGTAGCCTGCTGGTTTGGCAAACCATGGACAAAGTCTAAATCATCCTCTTGGAAGGGAAATGTCGAAGTTCAAGGGCAGACAGTATATTTGAGACAACAAAGAAGCAGTTGGTGTCCGCTCATAATAAATAAAAATAAGTTGGGGTCAGAAATACAAGTCAACTGGCTCTCCATTCACTGAACATGAGCCAAAGACAACCAAAGTCAAAGGGAAAGCTCAGAATGATGTCACAAGGTTTTGACTCAGACCCACTGTGAATCCAGACCTACTTTTCATGGAGATGGGGTGAGAATAGACCCACAGATTTCCAAATGACTCGGGCCTTGCTCTTCATGAATGCATCTTTTTTTGCTACTGCTATGTTCAGAAGCTTTCTGAATAGATAAAAGCACAAAATGTAATTTCTTAGAAGTCACAACAAACAAAAAATACTGCATGTAGGTTCAAAAAAATGTTTTAAAAATATTCCTGCCCTTTAAAAAATAAAATATTCCTGCTCTCCACTGTTGAAAATATTGTAGCCAAATTGCTTTCACAATATTTACTTTCAGGGACCACAATATAAACCAACCTTCTCACTGTGCTCCTAAACCCTCATTATAATCTTTCTGCATTAGCAGATAACCATAATGTTAAATGAGAATCAAGAACACAACTGTCAGAACATGGAAACAAAAAGCTCAGGTTTTGCTTCCTCCATTGTCATCACCAGTTGTTTTGTTGTTACTGTAATACAAACAATCTTATCCATTCACAGTCCCCTGCCTGAAAAATCAACTCAATTTTAAGCATCAAAATGGGACAGGCAAGAAAGGGGAGTTTGAAGAACAGCTCACAATCATTCAAGCTTCACCATATTTAAACACTTGCTTTCTCAGCTGTCTTTAACTTAAAGGTTGAACTCTTCCAAATTCTTTGACAATGGAAATAAATTAGGTTTGAAAGTTATTTTTTCACATTGCTGGATACATGTTTTCTAAACAGAGAATAAGCTCCCACTCAAAAATGCAAAACACACACATTGGTGCAAGAAGTTGACAGAGGCACACAAATGAAAAGGGAGAGAAATAAACAGAAGCTTCAATAGATATAAAGTATCAATATATGAATAAAAAATACAAATAGATATAAGCATTAAATACAAACCTTTAATGATTTAATATTTATCATTGCATTTTTATAATATCTAATTTAACACTTAATACAATCCCAAAAATCTAAAATACTTTCCAACAGAGGAAACATCAGGAAGTCTGAGGACAGACCATACAGAAAATCTTTACAGAGGACTGATCTGTTGCTGCTTTGCTTTTGTCAGACTTCTTTAATACATAAATTGGCTCCTTAAAAATTTTGTTTGTTTTTGAAATGTAATGTCTTTAAATAGCATGGGAGAGAAAATGAGTTTAAATTGCAGGTAAAACAAGTCTGTGAATGCAAACATTTTGTTTTCTAAATCCCAAAAATAAGTGATTAGGTTTGAGTTCTGTGACCTCCAGGATGTTTGCCTTTCTCCATGTGAAATATTTGCTTCCTGTTCCTATTTGTATCAACAAAAACAGGGTTGACTAACAGGGAAACAAAAAAAAGGGAATGAATGCATGAAGCAACCTAAATAAGAAATATGCTTCACAGTCCTTGTTTATGATAAAAATCCAGTTCCTCAGGATGTCTGAACTGTATGACATAGCCCTTGGGATGTAGTAGACTGTCTTGATTTCAGTTAAAGCTCATCCTAGGAATAGGAAGCTATTCACCCTTGAAGCTGATCCACTTTTTTAAACCAGGCATTGTTTTTACTGGAATCATGTATCCATCTTTGCCTCTCATTAGGATACTATAACCCCTATGTGGAAATCCAACAGGAAGCACATCATGGACGAGCAGTAACTCTGTAAACCTGCCATGGATTTGTAAATCTAACCTTACATTTCTTTCTGCACCACCTCTGTCATTTGCACATCCAATGCAGGGCTTTATCCTTTCCCTCTTCCCTTGTGGCACAGCTTGCTTGTTGGTAACACTCCCATTTTATTGGTTCCCTTTTAAAACTCTCTGGGAGAAAAAAAGCTTCTAAAGCTTGTCTTGCACACCCTTACTGTGGTCATTCCCTCTCTTGTGTTAGTAGAGACATCACAGAACTGTAGTTAAGGTACTGGCCTCCTATTTGGCCAGCTTGGGCTCACATCCTTTCTCTACCAAGGGCCTCCTGTGTGGCCTCAGGTGAATCACAAAAGGCATAATCATAAAGCACCTTCTGGTGCCCAACTCACAAACACCAACCTTCAGCACCCTGGATGCATTGCTACTCAATCCTATCCCTCTAGTTTACCACCCTAACAATCTCTTCTTGCTGAGTGTGTGTACAGCTGAGCACATCTACAGCTCCAACTGTTCAGCCACAAGGAAACATTTACCAAGTCCCACAGAGCACAAATGTCAAGAAGAGAGGTGTGTGGAAAGGTGTTGCTTTTATATGTGCAGTATAGAGAAGGTGGGAACTTGCCTCACAGATGTGCTGAGCTTCACATTTTTCCTGCCCAGTTCAAACCCCTCACTTTCCGAGAGATTTTCCTAATTACTGCACGATGGGATATCTGGAGGTAGGAATTTTTCAGACTCTTCTGCTTGCACAAAACAATTAAATGCTTATTTGAGCAACTGCTGTTGCCTGAGTGATTGTGCTAGCCACCAAGCTAGAATAATTCACCCTCTGACCCTTCATGCATCTAAGCATCTAGAAATATTACTCCTTGTAACATTACACAGCTACAGTTTTCAACAGTTTTCAATTTACAAGCCCCCTAAACTTTTTTTTTTTTTTTTTCCAAAAGAGGTATGTAACCTTCTATAGAGAATTTAAAGCAACTGACAATAGCTTGCTTCTGTTACTTGTTTGTCATGGACCTCTTAGAGTATACTATAGACTCCCAGAGGTACACAGACCACAGGCTGAAAAACACTGTTGCAAAGGGGGAAAAAAACTGGGTTTAATAACATTCACTCATTCTCCTGAGGCCTTAAGACTGCTGCCTTCCTAATGCATGTGCTGCAGACCTTGGCTCTGAGAAGATGGAATATGAGACACAATCTATATGTTCACCTGCCAAGTGAAGAAAATCCTTTCCTTTCCCAAGGAGACACACATATTGGCACAGGAGGTCACTAAAACCAAGTGTTTGCTGCTGTGGTGATGTGGGTTCAAAAAAGACAGATGTGTGTGAAACAAGACCCTCTGTTCCATAAGATCCCACTGTACTGTAAGAAAGTCATACAGGAACACTGACACAAGTGGAGACTCAAGTTTTGCATTGCAAAAAGACTTGTTTTGCTCCCCTTCCCCCTTCCTGCAAACAAAAAGGAAGGGGAAAAGGCATGTCCCTTACCTGATGCTGATGGAAAGCACATTTCAGATAATCTGGAAGCATTTCTGAACTACAGCTTATAGTAATAATGCCACATCTGCAATACCTGATTGTTAGAATCACCCTAAGATATTCATGACAAGCAGGAGCTCAGCCTGAACAGGGTGAAATGAATGCAGTAGCAAAATCAATAAAGTTGCAGGCATCCTGACATCTGATTTCTCTTAGAAGTTAAGAGTGGATTTTGCACGTTAAGGTTTGGTTTATAATCACTTTATGCTCCCTTTAATTACTGGAGAGAACGAAGATGAACTAGACCACTTCCAGGTCTAGTTCATCTGAGTTGCTTCAGAAGTTTTCAGTAAGATAAATCACACACTCCGTGTGCCTCTCTCTCCAGGGACTGTAAAGAAATGCAGAATATTAGCACAGTGCAGAAGACTGCACTGTAGACACTTCCATGTGGATAAACGAAAGCCACCCCTGGTTCAAACTTTCTGGTGGAATAGCAAAAATGCAACGTGTTCAGCAAAGAAAACATCAATATCTGTAATCACCTTTGCAGACACATTTTTATTTTCCTCTTGGGAGCCTGGGATATTTACCTTTGGTCAATATTCATTTCTGCACACATGACTTACCAAAGTAGGGGCTGCAGGCCAAGTGCCTCAAGGCCCTGTAGGTTGCAGTGTGTTGCTGGACTGTGTTTCCTGTGATGGACTGTGGCAGTTTTGGCAACTGGGAGAGAAAAATCCAGCTACTACTTATCTGGAGCTGGAATAAACTCCTGTAATCTGGAGGCTTGCATATGAAGGGGACTGAGATGAAAATGCTGAGGAGCTGGAAGCCAGATGGCTGAGGAGCAGAGACTGAGCTTATTCAGAAAGAAATCCTTCTGGAAGCAAGGAGGGAACTGAAGTAACACAAGAGTCCTGTGACTGTGGTGTAATCGAAACAAAATCCTGCTTCAAATCAATTACTTAAGTACTTTGCCTTGGGGAGAAAATATAGGCATTTTAATCAATTCCAGTGTATTTCTGCAGCACGTAGACTAAAGAAGAGTAATGAAGACCATAATTAAATTCTCAGTAAAAGGCTAAAGCAGGCATACGAGGAATAATGTGGGAACTGGTGGACATAGCAGTGCTGTTTTTCCATTGTGTTGGTTGTGGAAGGTGTTTGCCAGTTGGCACAAAGCACAGCAGTGATCACTTGTCAGATGATTCCCAACCATGACACTGTTTGGTTTCCTGATTTCTAGCTCTAGAACAGCTTGCCCAAAAGTAATCACAGTCATACTGACTATGTGGAAGGGGAAATCCTTGTGCTCATAGTTTGTCATTTTTTTCTACATAAAGTAACACTTCTTCCCAAATTGTATTTCAAGAATAAGTTCTTCCTTAGCTACATCCCATAGCATAGTGCAGAATTGGTAGAATGAAAGCAGCAGGTTGATGGCCCTGATATGAACATGAAATGGAAACAACCAATTCTTTGGGTTGCTTCCCTCACAACTTTGGGAGTCATTTAAGAGAGCTTGCCTTTCTCTTTTGGGTTTGTTCAGCCTCAACAATGGCAGGAATAAGGACAATAATAGTAATATGGATAATAAGCAAGAAATAATAGCAAGGACTTACGATCTTCCTGGCCATTCAAGATGCAGTCTCTGAAAGGTTATAGAGGTCCAGAAACATGACATCCAAACCAGATTCAGAGTGTCTTTCTTGCCAGTTGTGCTTCTGAAAAACAATCAGTAGGAACAGAACTGAAGATTACTGGTCAATTGCAACAGAAGCAGGAACCAAGGTTAGTTTTATCAATACAAAAGAGAAAGAACCACCCATAAAACACACCTGAAAACCAAGAACTTCCCAGCACTTAGAAACCAGGTCTCAAAAGGTCCATCTCAACCATAAACTGCTGTGGTTTTTTTTTCAGTAGCCAAAACCCAGGAAGTGAGATTCATTAGTAGATTTTTAGGCCATAAGGTATCATCATGATAAGTAAATCAGATATCCTGCAAACACAAGTACAGACCTTTCCCCTGACACTCCCATGTCCAGAACCATGACTTGCAATTTGCTTAGATCTTGGATGTCATTTCAGTAATGCTATTTTGCCATTTTATAAAGGGGATTTAATGAAATCTAATGAAAAGCAAGCTGAGCATATAGCAAAGCTGTTAAATGTTCACAGAAACATTACCTTTTCCATGGAAAAGTATCCAGTAACAACTTTAAGAGTCCAAGTCACAGAGGTTTAAGCATCCTTAGGCAATGCTTCTGGTGTAACTATCTCCTCAGGACTATTACATTCTTTGCTGTGACTTCCCTGCTGCTATTTTTATTATGGTCATTTGAATATTTTTTTAATATTCTCATGTCTGGCTCTACATTTGAGAACTTGTAGTTGCAAAACTTCTTTGCTCTCTCTCTGTCCACTTCGTTATTCTTACAAAAAGAAACATGTCTTTGTGTAGGTTAGAGTTGCTGAATAAACAGATCTTCATGTTTTGACCATTGGCTTTGTATTTATTCTTCCTTTGATAGGTATCAAGCCAACCACTTTTTTAATAGATAGTTTCAGCTTTATTTCCTTAAGGGTGAGGGGTTGTGCCCTCATGGTGTCTGTAGCTGTAGTTCAATGTGCATTTAAAGCAGGCGCTGCCAGTGTAAAGAAAAAACACTTGCACCCCCCTCACCCCACCCTGACTCTGCTGGAAGTGTTTGTGCAGCCTTGCAGAAAATCAGATGAGGGAATGGTGCTGGATGAAGAAAGATAAGCCATGCAGTCTTAATAACTCAGACCTAATACCCAGGCACAGTCATTGACATATTTTTACATGTGATCAGTTCACCACCCAGCTGTGTAAATACCTGTGCCAAGAGAAGAGCAATGGGCAGCCTGCAGTGAGCACAGAGAGAGATGGGTGCTGCCTTTTTAAGTGACCATTTTAAAGGGTCATCAAACTACTCTGTGTGTGTTCATCAGTATTTGCTATTTTCTCCCTGTATACCTCTTAAATCTCTCTGGCAATCTCAACCACACCTTATGTTGGGGCTGAGGGCTCCAATACATCAAGTTTCTACTTCTCACAGACATCAGAAAGGGAAAAGAGTGAGGTCAGAAACTCCTCAGAGAAAAAACACAGTGGGACCTGAGTTCTTATCAGCCACCAGAGAACCCATATGTGCAACTACTTCAGGAACAGTGATGTTATTAGACACCAAAGCATCCACACTAGAGAGACAGAGGAAACCTGGCTCCAAAACTTCCACTGCTCACTGAGCAACTTGTTACATTTACTAGCTTTTATTCAACTGTTTTGGGGTTTCCAAAGAATCTGCAGTGCTGACTATAAGAGCAACTCACTCTGGCACTGAAAAGTAATTAGAAGGAAAAGAACCAGAACAACCATTAAAACAGTCAAAGCAACTTTTTAAACCAAGCTCTTAAAAAAAAGGGGGGGAGAGAGAGAGAGAGAAGAAAAAAGACTTAAACTACATTTCAGCATGTAAGAGGAGAAACACTTCCCAATCAGCCACACACCCCCAGTCTCCCATCTAGGTTTGGTCCTAGGGGGCTTGGAAAAATGTTAATTCTCTTTTCAGTGTCAGGCTGAGTTTCACCACCATGTAACCTTCCAAATTCATAGCAAAGCATGGTCTGTCCTAGGGCCCAACAACCACTTTTCAAGGAGCTTTTTTCACTCTGAATAAAACTACTGCAGGAGTTTATTATAACCACTGTGTGCGTCAGTTTTGTGCAAATGAAACCCTCTCTGAGGAGGGCCAGAGTTCACACAAAAATTTTACCTGCCCCTTTCCGTAAACTAGGAGAGTGACTCAAGAAAATAGGGAAAGACGAAAGACTTTTCTAGGAAAAAAAAAGGAGAACACTTTTTATTGCTACTACTACAGGCCACAGCTCTGTGCAACCTAAGTTTTCCTTAGACGTGTTTCACTTTGTCCTGTAGAGGTCGATCTTGCCCGCAACACTCTGCAAAATAGCAAACCCGCCGGCTCTGTTAACAGCAAGTTCATTCTACTCCCAAAGCACTTAAGAGACTGGGAGAATTAGTTTGTGAAAGTCTCGTCAAAAAAAAAAAAACCAAAAAAAAACCAAAAACCTTTGATGGAGTTTCTGTCCAACAGAGATGAATTGTTTTTACAAGAATTTATGTTTTAAAAAAATTATGATCCTCCTAAATTCTGTCATGAAAAAAAAGAGTAAAAGATATATCTTGTTCTCTGCAAAACTCTGGTAACTGTCATAACCTAGTCATAGTTGATGAGTTTTGATATAAATATGCTGAATCGAGGCTTTTTATCTCCTTTTCCAACTCAATATTTGCACTTGCACTAACTAAGGTCACTGAACATAAGATAATGAAGTATGGCAAGATAAGATAAGATATGAAGCTCCTAATGCAAACAGCTTTTCTTCCCTTGTAATGAACACACATGTTCCCCATGTTGGGTTGCAGCTTTGCTGCCTGAAGTGGTACTAGAAAACAATCTGAGACCACAGCATGCTTTAAATCCTGCTCTGCAAATCTCAAATGTTTGACTGTAGACATCTTTTCCTGACATTTCAGCCAAAATTTTGGTATACTTGACCAAACAGAAAGAAAAACCAACAATGCAGTTCCAAAGCAATGAAGCACTGCAGTTTTGCTTATTTACCCTACAAGACAGTTGAGGGATCAAGTGCTAAAAGCTCCTTGCCTCTGCACAGGGGGAGGGGGTTTGTTGTCTCCTCTGTGCCACTGAAACACGAGCTGAGTGGCAGGTCTCTGCTAAGCTGGTTTTGGAGGCTGTTTCACAAACATTTCCCAAACTGGTTCAACTTTCCCACCATCTCAGGACCGATCCACAGCTAAGAGTATTTAGCGTGGCAGCTGCTTCCTGAGACATTTGGCCTCCTGAATGCATTCCTCTGGGACAAGGAACAGGATTTGAAGGAAGTTGGAGGTAGTTCACTTTGCAGCATTTTGTGGTCAGCCCCCTTTTCTCATCTGCAGCCCTGTCAGTGGGGATTCTCAGATGAGGAGGGAAGAGAAATCCCTGTCAGCTTAAGTAGCCTGGAAAGAAGCAAGGGTTCAGAACTGAGACAGATCCTCAGCTGGCACTTGTGTGAGGGCAAATTCATTCAGGAAACTTGTTTAACACCCAGTTGCTGTGAGAGCAAGGGCAACATCTTTGATTGTTAGCAGGAAGATTCAGAATTCTTGAGTGAGAATGAAGGTAAAAGTTCACCTGAGGAAACAAGGGGTTTGTCTGGAAGGCAACAGTGTCCTTTATTTAGACTTTATCCTGCCTTGTGCATTCCTATCTATTGCTTCATATTGTCATGTGCTGGTTTGGATGAGTAGCTAATAGCAGCTGGCCTGATTTAACCCACAGCTTGAGATTACCTTCAAACAAAGCCAAGAGAAATTTGTATTACCATGGCTGTGGATGTAGATGACCTGACTCCCACCTATGCCTTCTATTAACAAGCTCCTTGCAGCCTCCCAATTTTTTCCAGGTGAAATCACTGAATCCCTACTGGGGATTACATATAGGATGAATCACAGAGAAGTGGATTTTCGTCCATAGTTATTACATCTCATTATTCTTGTCTGGCAAATGTATAATCTCACCTTCATTTGTCACCTTTCCTGCTCTTACACTTGTAAATGCTCCCCACAAGTTAAAAGTATTTCTGAAGTGACCAGTCAAATATATAAAACAGATGCACAATTGCATCTTGGGATGAATTAATTCTGTCTCTGTGTGAACAAGAGAATAAATGTGTGGGTAGATCAGGGAATACGTTGGACTAAGCACACCAGCTGATTTTCAAATCTCTAGATCTTGACCACTGTTTCTTTGTGTCTGTTTTTCTCCCCTCTTGTGTAAAGGGGGAATCAAACAAGGACATTTTAAGAGGTAATCCCATGTTGAGTATCACATTTGATTCAAACTACCTTAAGATAAGCCCAAAAAGTATCCAATACTTTTAATTGCCATTGTTCTGCCAGTTGAACTATAACTTAAAAATAGACAAATTGGCAGGAATTTCCCTCTAAACCAGTAAGGCAAGGAGACAGCTCTTTTGGCCTTCTTTCAGATCAATTCCTGTAACCTTCACTATCAGCAGGCAGCACAAATACTTATTAGGATTTGTAGGTGTAAACTAGACTACCACATACACTGTGGCAGACATTCACATGTGGAGATGCAGGTTCCCTCAGTGTGTTTTGAACAACTGCTCTTTGTCTGAGAGTTTTGACAGCCTGGCCCTGTGTCTCAAGTGTCAGTGCTACAGCAAGTTTTATGGCTGGGCTCAGATCTTCTCAATTACACACATCATCCTGTATTGGGAGAGACAGTTGGACATTGCTCTTCTGAGAAGGCAAGCAGCACTTGTGTAATAAAATCCTCACCTCTGAAAAGCTGCATTATATATTCACATCCTCCTTAGACAGTACTTCATGACAGAAGTATTAGCACAGTAACCAACAAAGTTATAATTAATGGCAAAAGGCACAGTTAGTGAAGGAGGTTCTCCACAACCATATGATCACCTAGGAACACAGATGAGGCATCTGGACCACTGAATATAATTTAGGGTACCATAAGCAACCCTGACACCTGACATCACTGTTTCCAAAAAATAAAAGCTCCATGCCCAGGACTACAGCCACTAGCCACTTGCATTAACTATGGAGCATGGCTTCTTTCACATCATCAGCTTTATTACCTTTAGCAGGACCAATGTTAAAATTAATGATGTGCACAGTATTGGTTTGGCTCTCAGGAGAACTTCATGCATTACCTGATACCTCCTCACACAGCCCTGGGCTCAGGAAGCCCAGATCCATCAGATACAGTTAGTTAGTCCATTTATAATAATAGAAGGTTTGGACCAGATGATCCTTGAGGTCCCTTCCAACCTGACATTCTATGACCCTGTGATTATGGCAATGGAAATTGTGCACTGAACCATTCTGAGATGACTCAGGTTTTTGGGTTTTGGTGGTTCCGTTTTCAACCTAAAACCCCCCTGTTTTTTATTAACTGTGATCTGTTTCATGGGAGGATGGTGAGGATACGTGTATGTTTTGACATGTTTTATGTATGTATGTTTTGCTGAAGTTACACTGATGAGGTGAGGACAAACATCTAGAAAAATAACAGCAGCCATATTGCCCATATTTGGTTTTCTTTGTTCATACTGTTTCTTTTGCATACTGTGTTAGAAAGGAGATGTGATGGGGCCAAATCCAGTTTATTATATAGTGGTGTGTAAACATCCAGATGCATGCAATCTAAAATAATGCAGTAATGCCCTTGTAAAAATTCAGCCCTTCTACTTTTCTAAGGAGCCTGCTAAAAGAAACAGCTACAGGTCAATCTCAGGTATTATAGATTTTTCTTTTAGGTTTCAACAATAAAATAGTTGGTGGTCTCTAATGCTACTGCCTTTAAAACATTCCTGGGTTTTATTAGGATAACCCGTAAGTCTGGAAAGTCCCACCCTAAGAGCAGCAGCAGCTTTTGTTCAGAGAACACAAGTTTTTTCTTGTACAATGTTGGACTCAAGGGTGTCTGAACTATGAATGGGTGGCTAAGGGCATAATAGGCAACAGGTTTCAGACTTTTATGGGGGGAGGAGGGAGAAAGGCAGCCCTGCATTATGGTGCTAATGTATAACACTACCTAAAACATGAAAGGACTTCATCCAGCTCCTGTTATACATGGTCAGATCCTCAACGGGAGTAACATAATGAAGCTCCATTGATCTCCAGGGAGCTGTACTGACTTGTATTCCCATATATCTACACACCATATGCTGTCCTTAAGCAATCAGAGAATGCAAACTTTTCTTCAGGAAACTTTTCTGTGAAACCACATGCAAATGAAGGTTGTTTCTGAAGTGCATGAAACACACCTGTGCAGAGATAAAAGACAGTTTCTGAGATACACATAGTGATTTGTTCCACTGTAAATGACCAAGCTGTTTCTTTTTTTAAGGTGTTTCTAAAATACCTAGCAAATAATGCCATGGCTCACTGTATGAAACTGCATTTCTTCTTGGGTTATTATTGCTGACTGACCTCATGAGCTAACTTTTCAGAAGAGCACATGTGAATTTATTTACATACGTGCCAATTATATTAATAGAAGTTGCTATGACTCATCACTGCACGTTGCTAAAAATCCTCCCTCATCTCATCTTCACAGTGAGCTTTCTGTTCCATGTGAATTTCCTCAGCTTACCTTGCTAGAAGCTCATACTTCCTTACTCTTGTGGGAAGAAAAATTCATGTCTCTTTTCCAGTGAACAGACCTGCAGCCCCTTGACTTTGTTGCAAGGTCTACTGTAAACTGTAATCCTATTAATCCTATTTGCCATTCAGATCCCAGCTATCTTCTTGGCAGAGAAAAGCTGCTCACTCTGCTGCCTCTCAGTCCTTGTACAGTGATGCTTTCAGATCACACACTCATACAAGCAATAAGAACATATTGCTCATATTTGAAACTCTATTGCAGTATTATAACATTTCTATAGGATCAGATACACCTCATGAAGCTGGAGCTGACTGGACTGTTATATGCTTCATATAGATAATATTTGTTAATTGTTTTTCTCTATCCCCACTTTCACATAGTTCCCACATCTGTGTTTTTTCCTATATTCCTGCCTTCCTCTTTCTCAATCTCACTTTTTTTTTTCCCCATTCTGTCTTCTCATGGCCTAACTTTTCCAAAATACAAATCCAGCCACAATTAAACACCTTACAGTGTTTGCATACATACAAGGTGAAGCAAAATGCTCAGTATATGTACACACCTACAGGTAAGTGGGCAGCACAACTTGAAGTACTTATGGTGGGATTTACAAAACTGCTCTGCATTGGCCCAACACAGCTTTCAAAGGGAGCTTTTGAAAATCCCACTGCAGTATTTTCAACTCCTGAAATTCTGTGTTACTTGAAAAATGTTCCTTGAAAAAACTGCTGGAGGTGGTTTGTAGGCAAGGGTCCAGATGGGCTGCTTCTTCATGAGCACTATGGACATCTTCAAAATTTAGGCTGTCAGTCTGAGTGAAAGACAAAACTGGAAGAGCTGAGGTGTTTTGCATAAAACAGTCATATTTTAGATATGCACCCATATGGACAGCTATTTTGGTGCCATCCTTTTAGTTAAGTGTCAGCAGGTAATCAAATGGGTTTCAGCAGAAGTTCTTTAATTAGAGCTGATAGATATTAACAGTAGGGTACATGAATAATCAGCTTTGTTGATGGCATGGCTGTTAACAGAACCCTTCAGACAAGTTGCATCAAATGAAAAAGTGATCCCTGCCCCAAAGAACTGGCATTCACCTCAGATCAAAATAACAATCGTTTCCACTTCCATAGCGATGCAAAGTGTCAGATAAGGGTGTGACTTTTTAGCACAAAACCGGAGGAAAGAATGTAACTGTTGTGATCCAGGACCATCATGGAGCACAGACACGGAGCCTGACGGAGTGCAAGCAGCTTGCCCCAAGAGCTCACAGGTCACCTCACAGACAGAGCTGGACTGAACTGAAGTCTGACAAGTCCCAAGCTGGTGCTTCAACCATCTTCCCTTTAAGCAACTCTGACCAGGTTGCCCCAGAGGTCCAAATTCTGCCCTGGGGTATACGTTGACCTGATTAACTAACTCACCCTATATAAAAGCTGTGAGCAGAAATTAGTCCACAGCAAGCAAGATTTATTGACTGAAAATGCCACGTACTTTGCTTTTTGTTTGGTGAGGAAAAAAGAGTGAAACAAGCCGAGCAAAATAAATTAATCAAGACTGAATAATTTTCATTCTGCAAACAAGAAAATGCATACATGTGACCATAAAAAACATAGCTCAAATACTGCAGTCGCCTCCTAAATCTGTTGTAAAGCACCAATGTTATACCTGTCTCCAGATAGACACATAAATTACTTTTTTTTCATGGGGGAAATAATCATCTTAAGCTTTGGGTTTGTGTCTTTTCTGCTATGGGGTTTGTGGTACTTTTAGTTGAACTTAGTGTGTATAGGTGGCTTTTTGAAAATAAACTGCACAACAGTCTATTCTCAACAGGGAAAGGCAAAGCTTTGGTTATGCTGCATTCCTAATAATTTTTGCAGTTTCTGGAAAACCCCCATAAACAGCGTACAACACAGTGAGCTTTTTCTGCTAATATGCTGTCTAGACTGCTTAAAATATGAGTTCTCTTTACTTACCATGTACCATGGCTTAAACTTTTGACCTTGTTTCTTTTTCCTTTGACCACTTCATAGGCTTTGACCCTTTTCAAGTATTTAATACCCAAATGGCCTGTCACCCAAGCTGCTGGGGATATAAGAACAAGGACTCTTAAAACCTCTCCTTGATTGTGAAGTTGAGAAAACTGACTGCAATCCAACACAATAAGTTAGAAAATGTCTTCCACCTTCATACAGCCTCCAACATACGGCACCTTCACAGGGTGGGTGACACTGATAGATTAAAGAAGTGGCAGCAGACTATTCTGTGACACCATCACAAACGTGCTAGAAGGGGCAGAAGGTTTGTCATGGAACCATGCAAACACTGGGGCATTGCTAATGCATGCCTTTGATTTCTGTTTATGGCCCTCAAGTTGAGTGATCTGTCTTGTTGGCACCAACCTGACTATTTTTAAATGATGTAGCAGCTGGCTCAACACATACTTCAAAGATTTATGCTTATGTTGCAGAGCCCTCTTACTGAGAGGGAAACTCTGGAGTAGTTTCTACTAGCTTACCCCACACACAGATACATACTTTATCTCAGGCCATCATAGCATACATTGTAACAAAAAGAAAGCGGTGTGATATAGAAGGGAAGGCAAATACAGAACAACAAAGACAACAATGAAACATTTGCGAGTTTACAAACCTTGAAGTTCCTGAACTACAAGGCGTAATTCCGGAGTTCTCATGCTGCAGAGTTAGACAAAGTCTTGATGGGCATTAAGTGCAGGAAATTTGCCATCCCTGAGAAATGAAATAGAGAAATGGAATTAATTCCTGCACTTGCAGAAGTACACGGATAGACACACACCCACATGAACTTGGATGTGCCCATAGTTAAATGACAGCAAACCTGACACACTATAGATCATCTGCTGATGATCAACAGTGCTGATTATCAGTGCTGATTATCATAACCAGGTATCATAGAATCATAGAATTGGCTGGGTTGGAAGGGACCTCAGAGATCATCAAGTCCAACCCTTGATCCACTACCGCTGCAGTTCCCAGCCCATGGCACTGAGTGCCACATCCAGTCTCTTTTTAAATATATCCAGGGATGGAGTTGATGGTGGATATTTAGCAAACACCCCTGTCTGATGCAGAAGCACTGAGTATTCCATCTAAGCTTTCCACATGCTAGCACTAACAATTACTAAAGACATTCTTTTGCATGAGGCACTTAATATGATATTTGGCCTCCAATATCTCTCCATTACAAATAGTCTGTGCAAAATCCTGTGGTTAACAGTCATTCCAGAAGGGGACAATCAGCCTTGCCTTTGCAGAGCTCTAGAAAGCCAAGGGTCCATAAGGGAATATTTTTCACTGCTGACTAGGAAAATAGACGTAATTCCTGGCACTGTTTTCCCAGCTAACTCAAGGTGGTCGCTTGTATGAACTGGAGATCTGCAGAAGCATTAAGTGTCCCGAAACAAACACAGGAAGCTGCCCCAGTACCATCTGTATATTTAGGCCTGTTGTGATGGCACAGGCACCAAATACACTTGAGATGTGAATCCCATCATAAAAGACACAAGTTGGGGGGAGGTGTGTGTTCTCATGCTGTGAACTGTCCGGAATTGCCCTGGGTTTATTGCAGCTCTGACACCATGGGGACCTCTCTACCCCAAAGCTCTGAAGGATGAGAAGCAATCCCATCTGACTTGTGTGTGAGGTAGCTTCCATCCAGCTCTGCCTGTTAAAAGTCAGATTTATGACAAGGTAACAAAAACACGGTAACCTTTATTTGGAGAGCAAAACTGACGGGATGAAATCATGACAGCCCGGCCCCCCTCTCTCCCTCCCCATGGCCACACAGCTAAACTTGTAATGCTGACTTAAGAAAGCTGCAGAGAGCATGAGGTAAATTCCTGAGCACGAGAGAGTTCAAGTGAGACCGGAGCGTGATCTGCAGCCTCTCATCCCATTTCTGAACCCTCCCGGCAGGTGTGCCACAAGGCAGTAAGCTCTCCATCCAGTTTACCGCGAGGAGATTTCAGCCCTTTGGAGCCTATCATTGCCTTACCTCCTACATCACCCTCCTGTTGCACCCACACACCCCAGTTCCTATCAGTTTTGCCCACCTCCAGCGCACACTCCCGAGCTTTGCCCCTGAGCCCCCCGGGCTGCACAGCGGAGCTGCCGCAGGTCCGGCGCTGTGGCACTCAGCTGGTGAGCCCGCCCTCTCTTTCGCGGGCTATGATTGGCTGCCTGACTCCCTGGAGGCGGGACTTGGGGCCAGGCAGCCAATCAGAGGCGCTGCTCTCTGCGTTTCTTCTCCTCCCTCAGCGCAGGCGGCGTTTACCTCATGGCGGAGCTGGGTCAGGGGTTTGCCTGGGGTGTGAGGCACTGAACTCCCCCAGCGCTGGGGACAGGAAAGGTGGTCGTGACGGGTCACATCCCGTTGAATCAAGCAATGGCCGCAGAGGTGTGGCTGGAAGAACTGGCAAGAGGCGCACGGGGAGGAGAAAGAATAAATCGCCCGGACTCTTCGCTCCGGAGAGTCTCCTCTTTGCCCCTGAAGCTCATCCTCTCCCACACTCCAGGTCAGACAGACAGCCTGTAGGATGCCATGTGGCCCTTTTTCTCCCTTGGCCTCGACGTCTCATTAACTATGGCAGCGGGGTTTAATCCAGCTTATGAGGGAGCTGGATCTCTAGCTTGGAGAAGACTGAGGGGCAACGTCATTAATGTTTATAAATATGTAAAGGGTGAGAACCAGGAGGATGGAGCCAGGCTCCTCTCAGTGATGTCCAGTGACAAGACAAAGGGCAATGGGTACAAGCTGGAGAGGAGGAGGTTCCATGTAAACATAAAGCTTTTTCACAGAGCCCTGGCACAAGCTTCCCAGTGAAGTTTTTGAGTCACCTTTTCTGGAGACATTAAAAACTCACCTGGATATGTGATCCTGCTCTGGCAGGGGGGATGTACTTCATCTTTCAAGGTCCCTTCCAACCCCTAACATCCTGTGATCCCTCTTGCTCCAGTAGAGAACATGACATCCTGAATCCAGAAATTCCTTCTGCAGAGTCCTGCCGTGGAGGTAGCACTGTAACTGTGTCTAATTTCACTCCTTCAGCTGCACCCTAGCTGTTTCCTGTGCTGTCTGGTTCACAATCCTAAAATAAATCACTTTTAAAAGAGATATTTAATAAAAATGTCCAAAACCAACTGGTGTTCAAACAGTTGGATTATGGAAAAAATTTAACAGCATAAAATTTTAAACCACAGGGAATGAGTAGTAGGAGATTTTTTTCTCCCTCTCTCAGTCTTATTATAAGGTTGGTATTGGACCCACTTGTACCTTGTGGTGAATCACCCAGGGGTTTCTCAGGCACTGAAGCCAATGATCACAGCTCAGTATTACTGGGTGGTGTGCACCTGAAGGGTAACCAATCCCAGATGTATTCTCTTACAGACTCTTCCCCTGCTCCAAAACATTTCAGTTTACTCACAGGAGGTTTCTGTTTTCAGAACTAACACTTAGAGATTCCTGAGCCCTCAGCCTGCCACTCAGCCATAGCTTTTTCTCCTCCTTCATTAATGCCTAATTAATCTTTATTTTTCACAACTGTTCAAATGCCACTTTCCCTACAACTAAACTTTAGCTTCTGATCTTTAACAATTATGAGCAAAGTTTCTGTTCTTCCCTGGCCACATTTTGTGCCAGGCTTTTTCCTGTGGTAGAAAGGAAATCCAGCTCCTCTCCTTTCTCATGAACCCTTTTCAGAGGTTTTATACCCTATACAGGGGTTTTTCTTTGTTCTTTCTTTTACAGTTTAGGAGGTCCCATATCTGAGAAGCCAAACAGGGCACAGCTCTTCATTGTAGCACCACCAGTACAGGCAGCTTTCCTTCCCTAAGTGAGCATTCAGCTCCTCCTCAACAGCCCAAGGACCAGAAGCACACCTAGACCACCACACTTGGGGCTGGACACTTGTGAGCTTGGATCACAGTTCTCCTAGGCTTCATTTCTGAGAAATAATTTCTGGTCACATAAAATCAGAGCTAAAAAAACACAATCAGGCAACAGCAGTTGAGTGGAAGGGATGGTGAGGTGACTGACAAAAGAAGAACTTAGTCCAAACTGGAAAAGCAGGCACTAAGTCCATAAAACCTACACTAAACTTATATATATAGAGAGAGAGATGTATGGACTTATGCACACACATTTTTCATCCCTACATCTGTTTCTCAGCTTCATTGAGGCCTAAACCCAAATCCTTCCAATCTGTATCAGGCATTGGGGCTGTCATCCCTGTTGTATTTCAGTGCCTCACTGCCTCTGTTTTTTAGCTAATATTAGGAAATATTAGCCAAAATCCTTTGAGAACAATAGGAATCTTTCCATCAGCTCCCTTGGGCTTCAGATCAGGACCTGAATTCCTGTTCTAAGCCAAAAATCTGTGCACTGTCCTCTGTTTTCACTCTGATCTTTCCATGTCCACCACAATTCCCTGTCTTTCTTACAACATCTGGTAGAGGGTTTTATGCATCTATATCCAAGGGCTGAATGAGACACATAACTTTTAAATTGTTTAAAATATTTTGACATCTTCCAACCTACTCCTAAATCCTACATATGGGTCAAATTATCTGCTCAGATCTTCTCAGTAGGTCTCACTCTAGTGTTTTCTTGTCCCCCAATGTGCAAAACAATTACGTGAAAAGAAGTTCCTCCTATCTCAGCTGAAATTTTTGGTACTGAACCGAGAGGGAGGTAAGTTTAGCTAAACATTTTGTCAGCACGTACCAAACCAAATTTGAATAAGAAATGTATATTTTCCATACGTCTTCTTGGTGTTCTTGTGTGCATTTATACTTCCACATCCCAAGAGCTAACCTCATAGCAACACAGATTTCAGGCCTGTATTGAATATGCACACACCATAATATTGATACATTTATAATGGTCTTCATATGGAAAATTCTAGAAAATTCAAATGATTCACTAAGATTTTGCTTAGGTATTCATGTCTGAACCAGAAACTCTCCAGAGGGTCATTTGCTTGTTTGATACATCAGAAAAGAACACATTTTTATACAAGTATTTTAATACAGGAAATATGAGTCTAGGCAGTATCTTTCCAAATATATGTCTGAGTGCTTTTTGATGTGAAACGCTGTTTAATGTCCTTTAAAGTACTATTTAAACAACTTCACATGAGCAACTACCAATCAATATGTCTCCCATTTTCTAACACTAAAAGACCAATGCTAAATAAATGTGATTTAGAATCACATGTAATGAATAAAACAGAGAGAAAGTAGAAGGGGGGGGGGGGGAAGAAAATATCAACAAGGCATTATTCAGAGTATATATTACCTCCCCCAAAAAAAATGTAAATGGTCACCTCCAGTTTGGCTCTTTAATAGAAAAGAAATAACATGAAATTGGGCAATTACAGACCTTTTGCTGAGGTATGACTCAGCCTGCTGCATTTTGTGAGGGCTGGCAGCAATGGCACTGGAAGCACTGAGCAGAGTCCATGCAGGCCAGAAGCAACTGATTTATGACATAAAGAAGGGTGTAGCTCTAATTCTAACATTCATCTGAAAATGAGTTGTAAAGAAATGATGGATTGATAGCAATGAGCAGGCCCCCAGGAAATGCTGGGATTTGAAAGCTCCCATTTAACACTGGTTTAATTCTGTTTTGAGAGGAAGCTTTTCCCAGAAACCATATTTTTGTATTGAAAAATGTAGAGCAATCCTAACAGGGAGTCTCAAGCATCTCAGCAGAGGAAATGGAAGACAAAGCTGCTTGCCAAACATGCACTAGCTATGTTTGCAGAGGTTTTCCTTTCAGAAAAATAAAATCTAAGCCTCTTGGTAGTATGGCTTATCTGAAGGATTTCTGAACAAGCATCCATATGTGGGGCGGGAAGTGTGGTCTGTAACACAGCAAGCCACATGAATGGGAGTGGTCACTTAATTTTTTGGATGTCGAGTTTTTGTGCACCAAAACTGCTGATCAAGGGATGCAGAAAATGGTGGATAGACACTTAAACAGCTCCGGCTGTTTCACTCATCAAAAACAACAACCAGAAGACTGAAAAGTGACTAAATTACAGTGTGTAAGTCTCTCCATCCAAGTGCCAAGTACTGGAGGCCCCCTAACTCAAAAAAGAAAAAAAAAAAAAAAAAAAACAAACAGGAATGGAATTACAAAAACCCAGAGGTAGAATAAAGAGTTTCAACTCTCAGAAGGAAATATTTAACAGAGAGTTTGTTGCAGGGACTGACCACCGAGGAAAGTGAAAGGCTTTCTGTCTCTTTATGTGTTCAGATCAGGACATGATGCCTTTCTGGAAAAGAGGTTGCAGCCAAACCCAGTGGAGTCTTGTGCCAAACTCAAATGACTTGTCTCAGAAGAGTTACCCATAGTAAGTGGATTACTCTTCACTAAACTAGACTAGATAATCTAATGGTCCACTCTCACCCTAAATTATCTCAGTCTTTTAAGTCTGTATCTACCCACTTCAATGGGTGTGGGTACAAACAGTAATGTTAAATTAACATGCTTATTGAGATTTGTATTAGCATATGATTTCTGGGTTGGAAAAGCCCCAGTCTGGTTTAAGGGAGCACTTAAGCATATATTAAAGTTCCACTGAATCCACCAGGACCCAATCTCATGCCCTAATGTGCATTCCTGAAGCACTGCAGAAAATAAAGATATCCATGTAAAGTGAAATATGTTACGCTTGGTAACAGAGCACCCGTGTTTTCCACTTTTCTAGGGCAATTGTATGCACTGAGATTTCTCATATACTCCAGAAGTCTAGGTTGAATGAGACTTTAAAAAGATACATTTATTCTAAACAAAGGGGTTGTGTGTTTCAAAAAAATACAACTGGGAGAAACGTATTGTTTTATCTATGTCAAAACAATTTTAGTGCCTTTTCTATGACTAGCTGTTGCACTTCTTACCTTCTGAGCTATGAATTCAAGAACTGGTAAGTTTATGGAGGGTGACTTTTGCTGTGCCTATGAAAATCTCCCCATACAACACACACTCACACGAAAAGTAAGCCTCTGAAAAACTCATGATTCACACAAGCTCAGAAAACACTTTAAAAAGCCCTCAAACCCATGCTTTTACTGGGCACGTTACCTTACAGCTCAGACTAGACTGGAACTTCCTGATGAGCAGTTATGGATGCCTGTGGGGGCTCAGAAGTTCTGTCTCTTCAATTATTGCTCTGTCATTTGGGTATGGGGACGTGGGCACTGAGAAGACATCCTTGTCTTTTCTGTGGCTTCTCCCCTGGTGGTCAACCAGCACAAAGTAGAGAGCTGCCTTACTGAAATGTAGAAGGAAAGAAATCTGTTTTGGGCAAGGACAGAGGAAACAAGATGTGTGGGTTCATTTTGTGAAAAGGATTTACTTGAAGAATTAGACAGTAAAGAACAATAGGACAATAAGGCCAAATTAAGTTTGCAGAGGCAGCCTTGGGGTAGCTAGCTTATGAGTTTTGGGGACCCTGTTTTGCATCTATGATGTTGTTCCCCTGCTTTTTTTTTATATCAGGTGTGTAATGCCTCAGCACAACCAGTATGCAGTTACAAGCTGTCCCAGAGCAGCACTGTTCTGCTATCCCCAGCACATAGCTTGCTCTCCTTGGCAGACAAACAGCAGACCTAACTTCCCTTAAGTATTTCTTCCCTTTCATTTTCCTTCATTTTTTTTTCCTCTCCAGCATTTTCCAGTCCTGATTGTCCTTATTCTCACCTTCTCTGTTTTTCAAATATTCTTTGGTTCACGTCCCTGTACTACCCATGAGTATTTTATGACTCTTCTTATGCAAGTGTGAGTAGCTCCTTTTCAGATCAGTTCTTCTTTCTCCTCAGTCTTTTCTCATTTCTCTTGCCCTTCTCCTTTCCTACTCACTTCCTCTATAGATCTTTTTTCCATTTTTTCTTTAGTTTTTCTTTTCTCTAGTTCCTACCTCCTGATTCCCTAGTCTATTAATCTCTTCTAAATTCTCATCCATTATCCCCTTGAAACCACTAAATTTCTTGTAAACATACCATCCTCTGGTAGGGATTTCCACAGCTCTGTTACCATCATGTGAAGAAACAACTTCCTGTTGTTTTTCTCCTGACTCCCACTAGCTCCATGTCATGACTGTTGGCTCTTGTATTGCAAAAGCCAGTGAAGAGTTGTTCCCTGCTTAACCCCTCCTTACATTTTTGGTACTGTAGACCTCTGTCTTACTCCCAGCTCCAACCTGTGTCTTCCAGATTCAATCATTTCTCATATGGAAGTCATTGCAAACCTTTGATCATCCTTTTTGCCCTTTTTTGCACCTTTTCCAGTTTACTATATCGTTTTCTTCAGATGAGGAGACATAACAACACATATTATTTGAGGTGCAGATGAACCATGGCTGTAGAGAATGAAGCGATTTTTGGTTTGCTTTCTTTCCTAAAAATCCCCAACATTCAGTTTGCTATTTTTTCTAGTGGCTTCTGAGCCCTGAGCTGATGTTTTCATTCAAAGTTCACTTCTTAGTGGTAATAGCTCAGAGCCCATCATTTTGTAATGAATCTAGGATTGTTTTCCCCCACATGCATGGCTTTGTGTTTATATACACTGAATTTCATCTGTCATTTTATTGCCCAGTCACTCAGCCTCGTAAGGACCTTCTGCAGTTCTTCACCCTTCACGATCCCCACTGTTAAAAACCAACAGGAAGCCTGTGGCTCCTTTTTCTCAGCAGGGTCTGAGGGAGAGCCATCTTTGCTCAGAGTCATCTGGATGAGCTGCTGTTTCACTTTACTCAGGACAAAGTGGGCACTCTCAGGGAGGTTGGGCAAGAAGACTACAACCACAAAGACTGCCTCGCATGCCTCCACGAATGGGCTGCAGTCTTTGCCTAAACAGGGCCTGGAAGCATGGATATATGAGCACTGGGAGGAGCAAGGCAGGCTTACCCTGTACAGCTGCACATGTTACTTGGGAGTTAGACTGGCTATGGTACAGCCACACGTCTGCTAATGTCAGCTCGTAAAAGAAAAAGAAAAAAAAAGAAAGAAAAGGAAAAAAAAAAAAAATCGACTTTGGTTTAAAGTTTGCCCCCTCTGTGCCCCCCCTCCCTTTTTCCCTCTCTGCTTCAAAAGAAAGACAGGTTTGAGTCTGACTCTGAAGCACCCTCTGCTAGAGTATGTGCCATTTACTTTAGTAAAGCTGATTAAGTCATGCATTTACAAGTAGACCTTCCATCAGAGCTAATTCAAAGCAGATGTTCTGGGTTCCACAGCCAGGGAGGCATCAATCTGAGAACTGCAAGGGTCTCTGTAAGAGCACTGTTTTTGCTGCACTTTATAGCTTACTGGGAGGAGGTTAATTGGTGTAAAAGTTTAATTTCAAATAAGGATCCCCTTTTAAAGTTGCATATATGCATATACTTTTTATGGAGCGTTATATTACAAAGTCAAAGTGGGGGAGAAAAAATCATCCAAAAACATTTCAGGATCAAAGACACCCAACCTGTCAAATGCTAAGATATTTTTATGAGGAAATAGGACTCACATTTTCTCCAGAAGACGCGGAGAGAAGTAAGGAGTGGAAAAATTTTTAACTAGATTCCATGGTATATTAGGAGAAGAAGAAAAAAACACACCCATGCCAATATGTTGGTTTCAGAACCTTCTGGCTTGGCTTCTGCTGCTGAAAGTATTGGCAAGAAAATGCTCTGTTCTGGGATTATTTATTAGACAAGCAATAGATTTGTACAGTTTAACAATAGAGGGAGGATTCAGAAACGCTCATTTTCTCCATGTTCTAACTTTCAACTACTTTTGTGTTTTATCTGCAAGCCAGGATAACAGTACTTATCCCTTGAAATGATCATCAGCACGAGCTTAGTGTAATTTTATTATTTGATTAATTACATTGCCTATGGAGGGGTTATGGCCTGTTCCTTGCACTGAAAATTGCACAGGCTGCTCTGATAGGAGATCAGCTTCCTTATGAATCTTAGGTCATCTAGATTTACATTTTATATTTATCAGAAGTCATCAGATTTTTGCTTTCAGTAAAGACTGCAACAAAAGAAGCTGTATTTACCTTGAACTTCAGACTAGTTTTGCTGGTAATATAGACTATGGCAGTATTCAGCTCTAGAAAGGCTCTCCCTGCCTCCCTCCTGATGGAGAATCACATTAAATTTTGCTGCTTTCCCAACCTTGTATTACAGAAGCATCTATTGGCCTTGGCCAGACTTGCTTAACACTTTCCAAATCATGGACTTAACAAAGCCCCTTTGAGTCTGTCAGGGTAAGACATGAAGGCAGGCCTACAACCCCTTTCTGCAAATGAGAAATGACTGATATACTCAAGGCTGTAGGAAAACTATGGCTGGAGACCTCATACACACACACACTTCTTAGATTCCAGCCTAGAGCCCCAGCCACAGCAGCTTCAGTTCCTGTTCCTGATGAAGACCTCTCACCAAACAGCAGCAAACCGTGACAGCAAAGCTCTCATCTGTTACTTTTCCTTTCCCACCCATTCAGTGGATAGACCCATTTGGGAGGGAGGTTTCTGTGGGGATCAGGCTCATTTCAGATTTTCTGCACTGTAACCTATAGGACTGAGCTAAGTCAGGATTTGTGTACTGAGTGTAAGACACACAAACCCTGGCCCTATCTCAAGCTCTTCTTCTTCTCTTTTTCAAGGACTGTACTTGAGGCATCTGTAGTTATGCTACAGCAGGACCTCTGCAGTGATGTTCAGGCTTGTGTATGAATCTGCTACACAAGCTCCCCATCCCATTACCTAAAGTACCCATAGAATTCCTCACCTCTGTCCAGAAGTAGCACTCTCTGTTGATACTGGAGGGCACTGCCTGAGCTCTCTGAAGCTCAGTCACAGGGAGTGCCTGGCACCTGGCAAAGGGGAGGGAAGAGTTGACTTTGGAGAACTCCCAACAGGAGCTGAGCACCAGGCAGGTTGGAGGTGCAGACATACAAGACATTTCCCAGACAGCAGAACAGTTCAGGAGCTGTAACTACACTGGCTGAATGGGCACTTTCATCATGGGAAATGTGGTGAAGGCATTGGCAGGATTTTACTGGTTTTGAAAAATTCTTTTCCCAAAATTAAAGACAGTTGTGTAGAAGGACTCAATGCTCAGAGCAGGGCATACCAATCCCATTGCTTCAAAGGGCCATCAAAAAGGTATCTATATGATCACTGAAGTTCCTCAACAGGGTTTGCACCCAGGCTCTGCAGTCTAGTTTAGTGGTAAAGAGCCCTGAGTGGGGCCCTGAGTGCCCACAGGAGAATCTGATCCTTCAGGGGATATGGAACTTACAAACTGAAAATGTAATATTATAAGATTGTAAGCAAAACCAGGCAGAACACACAGGCCCAAATGCATCCTGACTGGAAAACCTGCTATTTGAGAAGGCTACAACACAGATGATTTTTACCCAATGTGCTTTGAATTTAGAACAGATGCCAAGTAGTAACCATTCCCATGTGAAAAGAGCTAACTTATCTCTTGGAGACCAGCACATTCCAACGAAGTGCATGAATTTTCAGGAATTTTTCTTTCCAGGTGAGTAATGCAAGAATAAATTAAAAGGAAGAAATCCTGATAAGTGCTACAGGGATGTCCATGCTACAAAACCATCAATCCCTATCTTCTCTGGCTCCCTTTTTCAACACCTTCTTCATCATTAATCTTTCTTTCTAAGTTCTGAAACAAGTTGCTGCCAAGGCCAATATCTGAGGCCGGGTAAAGTTTTTATACTACAGCCATTTGGAATATGTATTACAACTTTTTTACAATACAGGGAGACAAAAAAATCAATTACTACCCAGTTTACACAAGATGACGGTGGGCTTCAGGTTCTTTACCTTTGTTTCATCTGAAAAAAAACTCTGAAAAGACTGCTTACAAATTCCATGCTGTAGTTTTCATCCAGCCAAATACAAACTGTGAAGTCTCCCAGCTGGCATATACTGAAATCTGGAGCCAGCTTTTCCAAAAGACCTCCAGGACTACATTAGAGTCCTTCCAACATTAACAGGACCTTTTTGGTTTAGCCTTTATTGACATCAGTATGGCCCTTGTAAGTTGAGATATCTTCACCATTTAAGCCTTAAGGATCTCTTCAGCATTTAAGTACTTGCAGTTCTCCAGATATCTCTTTTCCCAGGTAAAATATGAATGGTTATCAAGACTTTGGCAGGTGCATCTAAATCAAAACTTGAGATCTCCAAACTCCTGTTTTGGATGAGTTCCTCTGCAGGATTCCTGGAGATATGGTTGATGCCTTAAGCCTTTCACTGTTAAAGAGACATCTGGACTATGCCTTTAAGAACATACTTGAACTTTTGGTCAGCCCTGAATTGGTCAGGAAGTTGGACTGGGTGGTTGTTCTTGGTCCCTTCCAACTGAATTATTCTATTCTATTCTATTCTATTCTATTCTATTCTATTCTATTCTATTCTATTCTATTCTATTCTATTCTATTCTCTCATATATTAGTACCATATTGAAAAAGACCAAATCCAATAATTCCTCTGTTAGATACCTTTGATAGAAATTATCCTACAGAGGGTACAGAACACAGTGAGTTAATACTATAACTTCCCAAATGCAAGGAAAACTGAAGATGGGTATAAGACAAATACTCTCTTCTTGATGCTACAGTGAAGCCTGCAAGTTGCAGTCAAATCTGCTCAGATGGAAGATTTCTCCATCAGGGATGAAAGATGATGTCTTGAGACAGCTTTCAGCCATGACATTAACTGCTCATAAGGGATAACTGGTCTTTATCCTAATTTTCAGCTGCTCAAATGTCCACAGGAGGGCTGAAAACATCTGAACTGTTCACGGCTGAGCCAAAATTGGAAGATCTGATCAGAAGAGTGGAGCTGACCCTGGAGGTCTTACTCTGGAGGTCTGACATGACAATTTCAGTCAGCTACTTCTTTTTCCTTTCCTTATATACCTGTTACTCACCTCTACCATTGGTGGGGAACTGCTTGCCTAGAAATACCAGCATGAGCAGGACTTCACTTACTGAATAAATCATTCAACTTATATAGTGAGACATTCTACATAACCAGAAATGCTACCATCCTACAGATGTGTTTTCATCATTATTTTTCCTCCCTCCATTTCTAAATACACACATCATTTTTCATAAAAACAGGAGACAAAATGTAAGACTGTGTCCTTGGATGCATCTCTTTGGATCCTGGAGTCCAGCTGCTGGTGCCAAATGGAGTCTGTGCACAGGACCCCATTCAGCTCTGCCAACACATTTCTTGCTCCCCACTAACTCATGATGTCAGTTGGAGCAAAACTCATCTCAATATCTTACTTTTATTACAGTAACTGTGTTGCAAAGCAGAACATAAAAGCAGCAGCACCCTGGCTTCTCAACTGGTATAAAAAGAAGAGCTGCACCAGTTTATGCCAGCTGAGGACGTGATTTGAGTTGTTTGGGGAGTTTGGGTTTGGGTTTTTACCCCCACAAGCTGTTTGCTGTAATCTCAAGGATATTAGAAAAATGTTAACATCAGCCAGTTGGGGGCAGGAGTGAAAAAACCCTGAAAATTTAATATAGTTGCAGAGCACTTTTTGTTTTTTCCATTAGCTGATATTCTCAGGTTACCAGAAAGGAATTCATTGCACTTCTCTACATTCACTGCTAGTGAAACAAGAGATTGAAAGATTTTAGAATAAGAGGCCAGGCCGAACACCAGCAGTGCATGTGCTGGAGTTTGGGTTAGGGCCTTTTCAGATTGGAGGCTGATTAGGTACCTGTTTCCTGGGAAAGCAAGACTGGGAAGTGCAGGAGATTCATTGTCTTCAGCTGACCACTGTAGGCTGGCTCCAACAGCTATACATCCATCACACAATGGACCAACAAGCCCAAAATGTCCATGTCAATCTGCAGCTGCCTTTAATCTAATCCAGATTTATGAGACATCCCCCGTGCCCCCTGTGGAGATCTAGAAACTGCACTTTGTTTTGATTTGACATACATTTTTCCATTAAAGATGAAGAAGTATGAGCCCTATTAGACTGCATTGTAGCTAGGAAGCAGGAGGGGTAAAGCTCTGTCTGAAATGAAGGAAATGATGATGTAATTTTGAACCGTTAAGGACTGAAGGGATTAAAAGATTTGGAGTAGGATTTGGAAAGTCTCTGGTGTTGCGTACAGGAGGGCTACGTTGCCTGCCTCACCATCTGGACAGAGAAGGCCTTTTTCCTATTTACTGGTTTGGGGGTTGTTGTTATAGCTGTGCAGCTCACGAGCCCCACTGCATTTAATACTCCATCATCATTTCCATCATAAACCCTTTTTTTCCCTTGAGGAACTACAACATCACAGTAAATATTTGCTGCAGGGTAAAGCTTGCCACTAAGATCTGGTCTCAGGCCTAAAAGCAGCAGGGGCATGAGGCAGGATCAGGCTTGGGAGGTTTTTTTACATTACCCTGACCTCATTTTATAAAATGAACATCTCCAGCCATTTTCAACAACCACGGAACAAAGGCTGATGCTCCTTTTCCATGGGTTTGGACAGCTTGCTGTCCAGTCAATACAAGGGTTTATAACTTGACCAGTTTGGTGACAGGACACGTGCCCTGGGTGATCCTGGGCAGCCACATCTTACAGGAGGGGTCAGGCAAGACCTGAGGAGGCTCAGCAGCACGCTGGCTCAGCACTGCTGCTCACTCCAGGCCTCTGGATTCAGTGTTGTGCTTTCTGATGCACCAAGCAGGAGCTTTATGAAGAGGGAAGTGACTGGGTTTCCTCAGCCTCTCCTCAGCCATTCTGCTTTTACAAAAGAGGCCCAGGAGAGCAGGGGTGAAACCATCACATGCTGTAGAAATTACACTATTCTTCTGAGCTGCTCAAGTCCTATAGTTGGTCCTTGCAGTGTTATCTTCCAGCAGTTGGGTAGTATTTGGGATGTCACTAGTTGTTTTAATTAAAAGAAAAAATGTGGCTTTGTGGGGTTTTTTAAATCCAAATCTAAACCTCTTCATGAACTCAAATCCTCTCGATTACCCAAATCTAGTTTCTCTGACCAGAGCAGGAGTCAAATAACATGTTGGATAACACCTGGTGCTACCACAAACAACTGCTCACCCATATTATCTCTCCCTTTCTGCATTAGTTTCTCAAGGTCAGGCTCTAAGCACACCTAAGGCTGCAGCTCTAGTCCCTTGCTACCTATCCTATTTGCTTCCTCACCCACTCTGCTCCTCCTCTTATGTACAGACACATGATCACAATCAGAGCTATGCACTACCCTGCTTGTGTTTTCCAAATGGTTTGTGAATTTTTTCCTGGAAATTTGAATTTTCCAGTTTCAGGTGTGTCCATATCAAGTACATGACGTGCATGTCAAGCTAAGAATAAGTTAACAAATTACAAGACAACAGATTATTTCTTAGACTTGAAGAGAAGTGATATTTTGACAGGTATCTTTGCCAGGCTTTAAAGACTGAACAGATCCCATTAATGCTCTAAACATATGGAAAATAAGTAGACATGCAAAAAAACTGGCAGACCCTCTGGTAAAAATCTGATTGAGAAACTGCATTGCAAATATAATTTCAAAGCCTGTTCTGTAATTATTGGGCTATATGGAAATGCAGCATGAATTTGTGGTCTGCTCCCATTAGTTGCAATCACAAAGAAAGCAAATAAAACCATCTCCTCAGACATGCTGAAATAACTTCAAGAGCCTGATAAATTTGCAAGAGCAATCACAGTTGCAAATCAGAAGTTATTAAAAAATCAAAGTGCATCTACTTCAAGAGGCTTCCAAAGATTTGCCTTCTCATCTTGTCTCCAAAGTCAGAAAAAATTGCATGTAATATGCTCTGACAACAACTTTCACAAGTTCCTTATCTGAGCAGAAATAGCACAAGGAGTGCCTCACTGAGGGGACTGTAAATCAAAAGTGAAACAACAGTTCCAGTGGAACCTCTGGGATTTATATCAGCTGAAGACTGGGCCATACCAAAGTAGCATGCAAACTGCCATAAATACAGTGTTAAATGAAGCTTTAAAGCTTCAGAAGAGATCAATTTTCCTTTCAGAAACGGCCAGTGATTTACAGGATTCATATTCCTGTATTATTTTTATTATTATTTTATTACATGGTTCATCCAGAGTCAATTGAGATGTCAGAGCCCTCAGAAGCTGAGCTGTGTCTGTTGCAGTGGCTGATCTGAGACCCAGTACTGAGGAAGGGAATAATTTCTACCCACCCCACACCTGGGTATACATTGATGCTGGGGAGTGAGGTCCCACTTTGTAAGGAAAAGCAGCACCCTGCTGCTCTCAGGCAGGCCTGAGGATAATTTCTCTAGAACATTGCAACCTCTGTGGATGCCAACAGGAGCATTGTGAGGCTGCCCCAAAAAGAACTGTCTTCAGCAGCATAAAACACTCAGCAGGCAGATCCTTCTTGGTTCCCAGGATGCTGCTCTATGACAACAGAAAATAACCCTATTTTCTAAATAGCCAGAGGATAGCCTGTGGACACTGTCCCACATTTCTGCTTAGATCCACATGAATCTGGTGATCAGCTTAATTAAAAGAAGATGGACTGGGTGACGCAAGTACACACATGGATATGGTATTCTAATTTGGAAAGGCCAGAAAATCATAATCCCCCAGAAGAAAAATACTGGGCCACATCCAAAAGTCCTCTTTGCTCAAAAGTATTCCACAAAGAGAGAGTCTATCGAGGGATCACAAGCAGTATCCCTTAGCAAAGCTGAAATAACATGGCAAAGTGGTTTTATAGGCTTCCCCACGGCATGCAGTTAGGGAATAAATGTACACAACCAAACCAAATATTGGTTGCCAGTGTCTGATAACCAAAGAAGATACAGTTTTAACTCATTTTTTCTCCTTTTCCCCTCTCTGTGCTGTCTTCAGAGCCATCACAGACAGCCATCCAACAGATTTCAGTGCTCAGCCTGAGTTCTGCAGCCTTTTTGTGGATTTGCTGTGCTATTAGGGGTACCAGAAGGAATGGTGGGAAAGTATCTCAAGATACTTTTACTACACCATGTAGTAAGGAAGCTTTCATGGTTGTAAGCAGAAAGTTGTCTCACAGGCTGAAAAAAACCCAACCCAAACTATATTTTCAACCCACAATTGTCACCTGGATACATATACTGTACCATCAGTTGGTTGTGTCTGGAAGGAGTTTCATCCCTGCTTCCCTGAGCCCTGATGGGCTGGTGGACTTTTGCCATCAACCTGGAGGGAAGTTCCCCTTCAATTCCCAGATGCATGGAATTACATCTGTAAGTTCTGGTCAGTATTGCCATTGCTGGCATTGACAGGGTTGTTTAAAAGGGCTTCTTCTCATTGTTTTTCCAAGGACCTGCCCAAAAATGTTTCCATCCAAACCACCATCACGCAAGACTCCAGCAGAGGAGTGAAGAACAATAGCACATAAGGTTCCAAATTCAATAGCAATTTCAAGGATTTCAGCTGTCACAGTTAATTAGTGGCAGTTTCTTTCAGGCCTCCTTTGCTTAACCCCTGAAGGACAAAGCTTGGAAAACTGCTTGTTGAAAGGGCAAGGAAAGTCAAAAGACCTGTCTTGTAGCAGCCAGGAATTATTAAGAAAGCAAAACTAAAAAATGGAATGTGTTGTGAAGTTAAAAATTCAGACAAAATATTTACAAAAATATACTATTTCCACTTTTGCTAAAGGAGGAGGCATGAGCCTGGAGGGTGGGGTCCAGAGTCTGGATTTTGGGCAGGGTTATTTTAGAAAGCTGAACAAAGTCCAACTGTTTTTCTAGGATAAGTACTTCCCAACTTTAGCATATTTAAAAAAAAAAAAAAAAAATCTGGATCGTGATCTGAAATCTGTGGCTTGAGCTTGTTTCTAAACAGTTCTTTTTCTTGCAAAAAAAGAAAAGGCATCATATGGTAAGCCACTCCAGAAAAACACTGGAGCTCTGCTTCCTGACAGGAAAGTACCTTGGCATGCCTCCCTTTCCAAAAGGTCTGGTGTGGTTGCTAGATACAAGACTGAAAGCCAGAAAAATTGGGAGATTTGTTGTTCCCAAACACTGCTGCACCAAGCATTTCTAAATGATGCACCAGAGCAATTCATGACTTGCTCAGGGGGAAGACCCCTGGCACCCTGAGCAAGCACCTCCACACAGACCATGTCAGAAGATGCTCTCTGGGTGCAGCCTCCTCGCTCCCAGCTCATGGAAGCTGTGCCAGGCTGCAGCATAAGGACAGTGACCCTCTCGTGGTCACCACCTATGACTATGAAGTCCCAGGACACAACACCCATGTCCCAATCCAGAGCAGGTCTTGTGATAAGGGACATCTCCACCATGTGAACTGATGCAGGGCAAGCATCACACCTGAGCCAGGTTAGGCTTCAAGAGAGGGCCCTGTCCCCTTGGGTGGTCATGGAGATGCCCCTTTATTTGAGGTTTTATCATCAGGATTAAAACTCATCCCCTGACACAGCCAGGGGACTGAGAGAGCTCCCCAGGCCAGAGCTTGAGAGAGGGCCCAATGGAGGGAAACACAGCACAGGTCTGCAATATGAGGAGACCCCATATTTCATGGGAAGCCAGCAGTCCTCACCACTGCCACGTGCAGCCCTCTGAGACAGTCTGTCTTGTTACTCCTGTACCAGAGAGGTGGATTAAACCTGTGGGAGGGAGGGAGCACCTGAGCAAGTGGGACACAGCAAGGCTGCTAAGTGCTATTACCTCTCCCAACACTAAGCCCATCCTCTTGTGTCATGGAGTCTCCAGACACACTGCTGCCCCTGCCCACGGGTTGGTGCAGCCTCTGCAGCTCCTGGCAGGACCTATGTCCTACAGGAGGCTCCTCCATGGCTCCTCCATTTTCCCCCATGCTCACACACAGAATCACAGAACTTTTTAGGTTGGAAGAGACCTCCAAGATCATCCAGTCCAACCTTTGACTACCACCAACTACCAAACCATGTCCCTAGGGACCAGGTCCAAACACCTTTTAAATACCTCCAGGGATGGTGACTCCACAACTTTCCTGGGCCATTCCAATGCCTGAAAACCCTCTCAGTGTAAAAAAATGTTTCCAAACATCCAGCCTAAACCTTCTGAGCAGAAGCAGCAGGCCAGCTCTGCACAGCAGATCAGCACAACCCTTTTGGGCACAGCAAGATTGGAAGCCTGGAGTCCTAATTTATCACCAGTCCCTTACCTGAGTCCTTTTGCCTGATTGCTGAACCCTGCTGCTCCCTGGTTCTGCTACTTTGGAGCACAGGGCAGGAGCCCTTCAGCCCACAGGCAGCCCTGCCCCTCCAAGAGGTATCCTCAGCTGGCTCTTAGCCCAGTTTGCTCTCACCCTGAGCACACAGGAGGGCAGGGGCTCATAACATGTTCCTACCACATCTTCCAGCACCACACTGGGGTCTCGGGGCCAACAGTGCCCGGTCCTTGCTGACCCAATATAAACATAGGACTTTGCTCCCTCTGCCTCCATTTTCCTGTTTTTGCATCCTGTGAGGGGAATGGTGTCACAGATGGGAACAGACCAAAATTAAGGGTTGTCCTACAGGACACAGCCAAGGTAGATATCAAGGCACTATTCAAAATAACAGTGCTTTGGTGTTACCTGAGACACATCGACTGTAGTTGCTGATGGTATTTCCAAGCCTTCTGTCCCATCTTGCAACCAGCAGCAGCTGAAGCAGGGGTAAATCTCCAGAGAAAACAAGAGGCCCTTATATTCAAGGAAAATGCTTATCACAGCCTCTCTGACAAAGCTCAGATTTGATGTGAATGAGGAGGGAAGCTGACAGCAGGTGGAGATCTTCAGGCTAATTACCTTGAATAATTTGCCTGCAGGTGCTGTGCAGGTGGTCTGAACCTTCAGGCACTGACCTAGGAAAAGCAATGGGAATCCTGCATCCACCACCTTTCCATCTGAGCTGCAGGCCTGGGATACTGGCTAAAAAAAAAACAAAGAAAACCCAGATTCCATATTTAAATCCACAGTTAACAGTTTAGGGTTGTTCCCTTAAAAGTTTTGGAAAAGGAGAAAAAATTCGATCCCATCGGAAAGTTTCATTCTCTTCGCCCTAGGAGCTTGCTACATGTCAGCTTTAAAATAACCCCAGAGTGGAGAATTTGCTTGCAGATTAGAAGAGCATTCACCAGCTAAACCCAGTAGGCATTTAGAAAACAAACCAAAACACACATTCTTTCCTGAGGCTGGCAAGGCAGCTATTGGAGTCACACCCTCTTGAACAACTGCCCTCTGATGTTTTCAGATATTCTGAGGTTTTAGAGACAAACACTCCACTTCCTCCTGCAATGTGCTCAAATGCTTCTCCAGACAGCTGACTTGAGGGCTACCATGACTACATAAAGTTTCACAGCTATTTAACAGCTCTTCATTTTAAACCAGTTTCTCAGGACATCTGAATCTTGAGAATCACAGTGATTTCTAAGATGAAGTAGTAATTTATACTGGTGAGAGTTATGGTCTTGGGTTACCAGAAAATCTCAATTCTGGGAACAAATTAAAAAAGCCACACAAGTATTCTGAGCTTTGACATGCAGGGATACCTTATGAAATAAAGCTACCAGTTTATACTACATGCTCTGCTGGTTTCTAAAATTAGATACAAGTCTGTGACCATGTTAGACTTCTATCATGCATATTTTCATGTTGCATGTGTAATACTTGTGTTTTATCCCAAGAGGAAGTCACAAGCTTTTCCACATCCAGGTAACACATTGGTCAAGACTCCATATAGGATGATCTCAAATTTACCAAGACACCAAAGGCTTTGTTCACATGCTTAGGGCCAAACTTCTGCACAGGGGTAGGCAAATACTTCCCAGGGAGTTCTTGTTCAGGTTGCAGAAGTTTTCCTTAAGCCCAGCGTGGACTGTGGATGTGAATGTCCCTCCATGAATTGTAGGGTGAAGAAATGCAAAGTGTTCAGAGTCTACTTCAAAATTCACTTTTTTTCACAAAAGTTACCCTCTTACATCAAAAGCTGGAATGCAACAAGAGGGCACAAGAAAAGGATCAAGAAGAAGGACTCTTCCAAGAAGGAGAGAGCGGGAATATTGAAACCAAAGGAATTCCAGGCTGTTTGGAGTACCTGAAATTTGGTTTCCTTCTTTACAACTGGGAACCTGCCTTACCATCTGATAAACCATAATTTTAATACCCTTTCTGTGAGATAAGGAGCACCCTGTGCACAGCACGGGCTGGATCAGACCCAAAAGGTGACGGATTTATAAGTTATTTGGAGGGGACCTGAAGGCAAATGGATTTTGTTTTTGGGGCAGTTCTGGGGCAGTTCTGTAGCATGAACCTTTTAAATCATAAGTATGTGCAGACCTGTAACTGCTGGTGTACACACACACGAGTGTCTTGTCTCTTCCCTTGACCCAGATAGTTTCAGAGTGTTTTCATGAGCAGAATACATTTGCTGAATTGTAGTCAGATGCCACTTCACTGCCGTTCTGTTTATTTTTAGGAAATGCAAACTGATCCCCATTTGCCAGGACACGGTGGGATCAAACAGCAGGAGGCTGTTTCTTTGCTCACCCTTTAGGCCTTGTGCTCACCACCAGGCTGCCCTAAAGCTTTTGTTCTTTGTTCTTTTTTCAGGATGTGCCTCGTGTTTGTTTTATCCCTTGCTGTTCTTGCCAACTCTGCTCTATCAAATAGCATCAGCCCCCTTATTATAGAAAATAGAAATGTCCTGGGAATGTCCTGATATCCTTGTAGCCTCACAACACAGTCTTTAACCATTCACTCTGTGTTCTGCTCTGCTTTTTTTCAGCTGCTACTAAGTAAATGAGCTGTTTCAAAGGAAAAGAGAAGACAGCAGTTATGCCACCACCACTAAAACTGAGACCAAACACTCTTTGGGAGCCTGTTTTCCATGGGAACAGCATGCTCTGCCCATCTTCTCTTACCTCTTGCTGGGTCCACAGCAAGCAGAGAAAAGGACTGTGGATAGATTACAAATGGCACAAGCATAATCAGGCAGCCACTATTTTTTGTCATGATGTTTTCATACCACGAGCCCAATCTGAGCTCTCTCCTATAGAAACCTCCTGGGGAATTTTTAATCTTCCTGCTTGTTTTTGTTCCATCTGTCTTTTCAGAGTGTCCCTGAAGAATATTTATTCTTTCTTTGGAATCTGCTGTCTCTTTCATAAACTCTTTCTCACTTCTCCTATAAAAACATGCCCAGGACAGAACTCCTTCCAGTTTCCAATTTAATTTCATTCCTGGGCAGTTATACCCAGTTGTTCCCACGCTGTGGTTGTGCCTTAACTTGAGTAGCTCTTTTCCATCCCTGGTGTTCTCCTCAACCATGTGTGAAAAGTAAGTTATTTCTTTTCAGGGCACCTCACATTTCTCTTTGTTTCAAATGGGCTGCCTTGAGCTTATCACAGACCACTTATAAACAGTTTATGAGCTCCCCTACAAAGACTTCAGCATGCATCAGGGTATCAGCTAGATAGAGCACATGGGATAAAAGCCATGTACCACACAGCAGCCTCTTTACTAGTGGATGGTCCATTTTGAGGCTGAAAGCCTTGTCCTGCACTAAAGACAGGGCTTTTCTTTTTCCTGACTTTTGTATCCACCACTATTTTTCCAGATCTAATAAGGAAAGCCTGGCTGAATCCATTGCAACATTCTGAACACCATCTCTTCATGCAAGCAATAGCTGTCCTTTAAAATTATTAAATTTATGGGACGTAACACTTCATTTGGTGAATTTTGAGTCACAGTTCCCATCTGCTCCTCCCTGCAGGAGGACTGCAGGTGTGATTCCTTTTCCTTGTTTTAGTTCACAGGGCATAAGAAGTTTTGCAGAACCAAGCAGTGACCTTGGTTCACCATACCATTCTCCAGCAGTAACTATAAACATTGAGCATTATAAGTCCTAGAAGCAGACACTGACTGAAAACCATGCTGTCAATTTCAGCAAGTGCAGTTACTTAAGACATACTTAATGAAAAAGTAAAACTACTAAAAATAAAACCAGCATTCACTTAGAATTGGTGCTGTCATCTTATTTTGTAGCAAGATGAAGGTCAGGTCTTGACTGCAGGTTTAATTAAGTTTAGTTAATCCATTTTCTCAGCAGGGCATAAAGCCTCTTCTTCTTTTCTTACTAGGAAGTGGCAGAGTGGTTGCTGAATGAGCCTGCTTCTGCCAGCACCTGGACCAGTTTTAACACCTACCCCACCATGAAACCTGGAAAATAGATCCTGATTCCTTTCAGATCTCAGCCATGCTGCACCTCTCTCCTGGAAACCTATCAGAGGAGGAAGTTGCTATGATTTTTTCTGTCCCTGGAGGTGAATGGAGCCATGCACTGCAAATGAGACGTAGGTACCTGCCCTCCCACCCCTGAACCACATGTTAAAAAGGGAATTTCCATCAACTTGTTGTGAACACCTTTCCTCACCCTGGCCTAGTGAAACTGAGAGGGGTCAATAATTTCTTTGCTACCTTGGCTAATCAGTCTTTGGGCTCAAACCCAAGAGGTTCAGGTTTTAATCCCTGCTTAAGCCCTTTTTGACAGATTTCCCCATCACTGACACAAATTAAAGACTCAGTTTTGGATCTCTTGTTCTCTACCTGTTTTCACATGCCCATGTCCACTGCCTGTGTGTGCTCCCAGGGGGTAAGTTCAGCTGCCAATATGCTTCCTCTCCTGCCATGACCTAAACCCCCATGAGCTCTGTATCTTTGTGTCCCCTCCTTCTCCAGACCATGCTGAGGGAGAAACTTGTTTTGGGTGCTTCTGAAATTCCTTTCTGTAATACTCCATATGGTTGAAGGTTTTTTCTGCACCCTGGATTTTGAGTGATGTTTTTTTTCTTTAATTGCAAAACCAATGACTGCAACAGAATTATTTTTCCTCCTCTTTATGCAATTTTTCTTGCTTTACAAAGGTTGAACAACGTTTCAAGTCATGAGCCATCAATGCTGCTCTCTCAGCAGCACTGCATTTAGCACCATCTATTTCCATATTCCTCTTTAAGTTAAAGCTGCTTCTAATGAATAGCTGCAAAGACCAAGTCTTGATCTGTAAACCATTTCCACAGCCTCTTGGAGTAGCTTTTTTTGATTTTTTCCACTTACACTGAATGTCAAAGCGCACCATGAATTTATAAATAGACTCTTTGCCAATTCATCCTGGAAGACCTCACTGTGCCAGGAACACACATTTCCTCTGCTTCTCTACCCTTTCAATTAGGGCATCTCCTTTCCCTTCACTTCAAGCTTTTGGCCAGCTTAGGTCAGTGGCTAGTGCCAAACCCTATACCAAGGACTTATACAAAGTCTAGATAATTCAGCTTTTTTATTTATTTATTCCCAATCTGGCAATAAATATTGCAGCAGCAGCAAAGCTGGGCTGGGCTTCTCAAGGTCCTGCTTACAAACCCATCTGTGTTCATCTTTCTCAGTCAGTCTCTTAGACCATAAGGTTGTTCCAAGCTGAAAAACCTTTGAGGAGTCTTCCCCCCCCAGTGAAATTTTGCATTATTTGAGAAAATAAAGCCTCTCTTATTCACTCTTCTTAGGATTACTGATGGGTACAGAAAAGTGCTACAAATGCCTTGCTTTACCCAAATTCTCTAGCTGGACCAGCTCCCACATCAAGAAGGCTGACTTGTCTCCAACTCTTCTGTCACCTCAGTCAGGTGATTTTTTTTTTCACCCCCTGAAAAGCAATTGCAGAATCAGGAAATAATGTGCTGCATCATCATCTTCTACATCATGAAGTGCTACACAGCTGGAGGAATGTAAGAAAACATACCAGGTTTTTTTAGACTTTTTTTTTTTTTTTTTTTTTTTTTTTTTTTTTTTTGGCTTTTTCAGGTTATATCAATCTATTTGTTGACTGAAAAATCAGCCAAAGGTGACTTTACTCACCTTCTGCTGGTTTGTCCTGACAGCAGGAGGATTGTTGAAGATGTTGAGTGGTGTGGCAGTTCCAGCTGCCAGTATTCTTTGTGACAAAGTCATGCATGGGGAAAGGGCATAATGGAAAAAGTGTTTCTGGGTGTAGCAAAGAGAGGAGAGGACCAGCAACCACCATATTTGCTTCCACGTGGAGTAAAAACTGATGGATAGGAGAGTTTAAATGTGTGCTGCCATTCACTGGTTGAGCAGGTTCCCCGTGCTTCATAAGATATGGGAATTACTGTAATGCAGCATGATCTAAGACTGAGTTTTGGTTCAAAGTTGGAGTTTGTTTCCTGGAAAGTAAAAAACCAAACCAAGCAACAAACAAAAAACCAGGAAACCACTCTAAATAAGTCAGTGATGCAGCTTTCTTATATGGTGTAAATTGTCTGAGCAGATGAAGTGATGGCACAAAATGGTATTTTAACATAGAAAAAGCCATCAGGAGAAGAAGGGAGTTGAGAGGAAAGCCCTGCAAAGCCACATGAGCAGCTCTGCACATACATTTAAGTGGTGGCCCTGGATCATTGGAGCAATCCCCAGGGAGCAGAGGCTGAGGCCTTTGTATCTTGTCATCTCTCCAGAAGAAGGGATGGAGCTTGGGGTGGGTTTAGGGGACAGTTATTTGTTAGGCATAAGCCTTAGTCAAATTTAGGCTTTTTAACTCAGCAAAGAGGTAAAAGTGGATGAAATTTAATATCCAAGACATTAGAATAGATTTTAAAGTCCTTCTGGGCTCCAGCCTCCCTGTTCTATATAGACAAGGATTTTCTAGGTTAGAGACAGTTTTTCCAGTGGAGGAGCTTGCTTGAAAATATTTTTTGGTCTTTTACTCCTTTGGAGCACAGCCCAAACACTGCTTATCTGAACTTGTCCACTTTGCTCTTTTCATTTTGAGAACCTGGCAAGGTCCATACCCAGATCCATGACCCTGTAAAATCATTTAGAGTGTTGGGGCTCTCTCTGTTCCTGTCACTGATAGCCTATTGCATACCACCACCACAAAAAAAACCCAAAACCAAAAAACCCACCAAAATCAGTGCAACAGGAGATGAATATTTGATAATTAAGACCCTTTAAATAGCTTTCTTGGCTCTGTTTACAAAATCTGAGTCACCCTGGCTCAAACTGGGAGGAATCAGTGTTCAAACCTGCAGAGATACGATCTGCCTTTGAAATACTTGAGAAAACTCTCAGCCTTTTTTGGAAAAGTAAAATCTGCCCAGATAATATTGATTCTCTCAGAGGACAGGAGGGTCCTATACACCTTCACCCTCCAAATTAACTCCTGCTCTGTCTGTGTGGGACCTCGTGGGGATGCTGGCACCTTGGACATCTCATACTTATTTCCAGAACATCCCACAATGTCCCACAGACCTTCCCCAAGGGCTAAGGCCTCCCTGTTAACAAAAAACTATAGAATCACAGAGTGGTTTGGGTTGGAAGGGAATTTAAAGATCATCCAGGGACACCTCCCACCAGCCCAGGTTGCTCCAAGCCCCATCCAACCTGGGCTGAGACACTGCCAAGGATGGGGCAGCCACAACTTCTCTGGCAACATGTTCCACTGTCTCACCACCCTTAAAGTGAAGAATTTCTTCCTAATATCCAATCTAAATCTCCCCTCTTTCAGTCTGAAACTGTCTCCCCTTATCCTGTCACTTCATGCCCTTGTATAAAGTCCCTTGTGTTAGCCCCTTCAAATATTGGAAGGTGCTCTAAGGTCTCCCCAGGGACTTCTCTTCTCCAGGCTGGACAACTCCAACTCTCTGAGCCTATCTTCATAGGAGAGGTGCTCCAGCCCATGGTAGCACATGATCCCACATCAGTGATGTGTGGATGGATGCACAACCTCCTCATGTGCCTCAGCCCTGGGACTGGGGCCACAGCACTGGGTTCAAGTGGTTGGAAGGAGAGAAGAAGCCCTGTGGGAGCCCTTTGCTGGGGACCCTGAACAGCAGTGGTCTCCCAGCAGCATGATATTATGGGGCACAGATGAGGGGGCAGAAATCAGGATGTGATGCTGGGCTGGGACAGCAGGAAAGGCCCCCCTGGGCAGCTGGGAGCTGTGCTCACAAGAGCTGGTGGGGTGTGCACAATGGTTCTGCAGCCAGAAAACCAGCAATGTATCACTTGCATTTAGATAGTCACCAGAACACAAGACCTGGCAGCTCCTCAGAGATGAACAGAGGTTTGGAAATCAAAGATATTTTTCATTCCTGAGCATTTCCATCATACCCACTGGGTGCCTTTGTATTCTGCAAGGAGGATAAGGCAATCAGAAGTGTATACAAATGGTGGGGAAAACCACCCTCCTCAATTTGACACATTTTTTTTTACCATTTTGTAGAGGATAGCTACATCCCCCCTTAAAATGTGCATTTCCTTCATTATATAAAGACTTTTTTTCCCCCTTTAAAAGCCAGTGGAATGCAGACAATGAACAATTTCATTTCGAAGCCAACTTTTCATCAGAGTTTATCCTTTTGATTTGGAAACTGGCTCATTTAAGCTGGAAAATTCTGTGAAATGTTGCAATAAAAGAGGCTGTATTTTTGCATTAGTTAAAATATGCACACACAGAAACCCAAGCAATACAAAAAGCAAGCAAACAAAGAAATGCCCAGCCTGTAAGCTCCAAATTGCTGGAAATTTCTTATTTCAAGTACAAATTCCACCCAGATCCTTGCAATCTCTAATAGTAATGCAAGCTGCCACCCATAACCAGCACAACATTTCCACTAGGCCATGTATTTTTCCCTAACATAGTGAATGTGGCTTCAGCTGCCTAAATGTTATCTGGGTCTGTTGCAATCTGCTGTAAATTTTCAAGATGCTAGTCATATGTCATACACTCACAACACTTTCTGGATTTGCTTTAGGACTAAAACGTTCCTGGGCAAAAACAATTCACAATTCAGGAAGAAATCCTATCCTCTGGGTTTTTTCCAGATTCCCTAGAAGTAGATTCTCACTTTTCCCCCCCACCCCCCTTTCTTGCCTACTTCTGTTCATGCCATGTTACTTTATAAATCAGATCCATCCCAGCTCCAGTCATCAAAAATGGGAGTAGCTTGATTTTTCTGTACTGAAAAGTGGAGCAGTAACTGCACACACTCTTAGAAGAAAAAGAAGGATCCAAATACCAGGATAGGCTTCTGGCCAAAGCAGCTCAGATTTTCCACCTCATCTGCAACTGAGACATGAAAAGGACAGGTTAGGCCTGGGCAGCAGAAGCCCTGTTTCTGGCAATCTTTTGTCCCAAAGTTTGTGCATGTGACTGAAGCAATGGCCTTCACACCAAATAAAATAAAACCAGGTATGAGGATGCATTCAGACCCAGAATTAAAGTCTGGGAGACGTGTGGGTTTTTTTAGACCCATATGAAGCCCACAATAGTTGCTGGCAGATATTTATAGAGCATGACTGTATGGACTCTGATCTACAGTCAAGAAGTGGGATAGGTTACATGAATTCAGTGCTGCCAGTTCAACATAATTTCCTTTCAACACCATGACCAAGTAGCCTTTGATTTTCACACCAGTAAAATGGGGCTAATACTTATTTCTTTTACATTATCTGAGGATAATGTTATAAACATCAGTTAAATTATTTGGAGAAGCACTGACTTTGTACTGTAAAATAACTTGGTCTGTACTGGCTGGTATTAGGCAGGAGATGAAATCTAAACCAGGAAAGTGCAGGAGAAAGGAAGCATAATTTCCTGTCTGTATGACATACTCTGCAAGTGTGGCTAAGAATTAAAAAAAAAAAAAAAAAAACAACACAAAAAACAATGGCCTTTACAAGAAAAGTTTTTTTCATCCTGCTTCCCCACTTTCACCAGACTGTGCTCATGCAATGCCATGGTCCTCAGTAAAGAGGAGAACTGTTCACCTGTTTTCTCTTGGATTCCAGAGCAGCTATGGTGCTACGTACCAGTGACTCCTTCCTGTCCCCAAGCCTGTGCTCTGCTCTGCACAGTTGTCCCCTCGGGTTGCAGAATAAATTAGAGCAGCCACCACAATACAGCTGAGAAAGCAATGGAAAATCCAGCCAGCCAGGAAGCTTTTTCTTCTTGATTTCTGTGAAGTTCTCCACATTTGGCAAGCTTTGTAAGCTCAGTAGTGGGAACTGAAAAGGAAAACCCATCACATACACAATTTTTCTGTGGCTTGCAAAAGCGAAATAAATCAAGAGATAAACCAGCAAGGCATCTGTGATACAAGATTTGGTTTGTGAATGTTTAAAACATTTAAACATTGTCCCTCCAGCTTCCCGTGCTGTTGCTGGCACTTTATTATTTTACCTATTTAGTAAGGTACAATTACTAACATCCCAAGGATTTTCTGGCTGGGTTCCATATTCCCCTTTCCCTGTTGGTGTCAGCGTATTTCTCCTCTGTGTGACTTGGATAAATCTCCATAATACTGTCCATCTGTCCCTCTTTTCTTCTTTCTGATTTATCATTGGAAGACTGTCCAAACAACACCAGTGTCATCCCTGTTGTCACCACTGTCACCAGCTGTTCTACCTCCACCCCTCCACCCTCCACCCCTTTGCTGCCTAATCAGAGCCAGGCCAAGTCCTTCTACCTGAGCCACACTCTTTCTGCTCGGGCAGATGAGCACCCCCAGAACCCCCCACCCAAGGAGGAGGATGAGGTGAGCTTACCATTGCCACCACCACCCTCTCCACCCATCATACACTGTGCCATGGTACACCCCCTTTTCCATCTCTTCACCTGAAGTGATGACAAATGACATGGGAGACCTGGGGAGCCACCACAACCCCAGCACGAAGCTGAGACTTCACCAACCACCCCCTAGCCCTGGCAGTCTGCACAGACTAAAGGGAAAGAGGGGTGGGCAAACAGCCCACTGTGTATTTGCAAATTGGTGGAAGACCTGAAAATAGCCCCTGCTGCCTTGTCTTATCAGGAACTTATCAGGAACTCCTCCCTGACTCTAAATTCTAGTTATCCCAGGGGTCATGCAGGGACCCTGCCCCTGGTAGATCTCTGAAATGCCTTTTTTAGATCTTAGCTACAGCTGCTTCATTCTGATTAAACAGCCAAATTTCCTTTAATCTTCTTCCAAAAGAGGGAACTTAAGCCTTACAACAACATCTCCTAGGATCTTTCAGCTCTCCTTTGGAGAGATATTTCTTTCTATTGAAGGAAAAATTTCCAAATAACTCTCTCCTGCTGCCAGGCACCGAGCCCAGAGGCAGCGCCTGTTACTCCCTCATCATTTCCTAAGGGACTGGCACATCCCAAGCTGTACCCTCTACCTTGATTTTCCTGTTCTCATTCCAGCCTGTCTGCTTGAATTTATTCAAAGGTGTAAGAAAAAAACCCAACCTCTTGGGACAGCCTGTCCCACTCTGCACCCACTGCTGTAAAACCTCGGCTGCCGTACTACTGGTTCTTATCAGCCATCACACCTTAAAGTACAGAAGGTGTGTCTAATATTAGCCAGAAAACGTCACGGTGAAGACCTGGACTTTTTCAGCTAATCAGTATTAATAACTTCCTATGTTTGAAGACAGCCCATAGGAAATGCAGCCTGACTCATCTACCCTGTAATTACACGAACTCCTCGAAAAAGTGCAGGTGGCTGCACCACAAAGACATATTAGCCAAGGTGCAGAACAAGCTTCTGACCAAAGGGCAGATAAGAACAGCAATAACTTCCTTCCACTGATATAGTATAAAAAAGCAGGATTTCTGACAGATTTGGCATCTGGCTGAGACTGGAAACTCAAGAAGTAATTTTCTTTCTCCCTCTTATCTCACTCAAGGGAAAGCTGTAATATGCACAAAGCCTTGATTTATTTTTTACACTCTCGCAAACTACTGGAAAATAATTATTCAGCAAACCTTCATTAAAACCAGAAGATTTTTCAGGTCTATTTGCTATATAGGTTATACCTAGACTATGATTCTTACCAAAGATATTTGCTTCCTGTGTCCTTTTTTCCTGCCAAGTTCAGCCATATATCACTTTTATGTATCTGAAGGCCGCAGCGTGATGCAGTATGAAGCCACAAAGGGGATAATGTTACATATTCTCCATTGATTTTCCATTGTATCCATTATCTTTAAAGCTGGAATGCAGGTTAGTGCGAGGGCCGGAAGCCTCGGCACCTCCCTGCCGACTGCTGCCGTATGAAAACCATCCCCTGGGGGCAGATAAAATCATCTGCAAGTTACAGAAAGGAGACAGGAGTTCCCCAAAGTGTCTGGCTTAATGGGGGAAGTGGGTGTCTGGCCAGTCTGTAGGAAAGAGAGAGGGAGAAGGTAGGCTAGAAGTGAAAGGGAAGGAGAAGAGAGAGGCAAAGGTGCATGGTGGAGCTGCCTCAAAGCTTCTTGGCAGTGCAGAAATGCTTTTTGTGTGGAGAGAGGGAAAAAAAAAATGAGATTTGTGGTCCATGATGCTGCTGTGCTGCTGTTGTTCCCTGCTGCGAAGTCCTGGAGGCACCACTGGAGTGAGGCACTGCCCAGGAGAGCAGCCGGGTGGCTGCCAGATGGTCCAAGGTGCTCAAAAGCCACAGCCCTCCAGCCCTGGATCTTGAGGAGAGCAAGCTGAGGGCTCACAGCCATTGCTGCTCAAGCCCATGGGTCAGGATGCACAGGGAAGGTGTCTGCAAGCAGCACAGGAGCTTGGCACCATGGCAGCTCAAACCCAAGTCTGAGCATCACCACTCGGGAGTGAGGAGGATGGTTGGGATGGGAGGATGCACTGGGAAAGCAGGGGCTCCAGGGGATTGCTGCCCAGATGGGCCCAATTGCCCTGGGACTGGATGTTAACACTGGCTCTCTAACAAGCTTCTCAAATCACATTTTTTAAGGCTGTGTGTTAACAGAAAACAACTGTTCAAATTTAGCAAGTCCCAGCACCACTTTCACCCTTGTTACGCCTGGAACGCCGCTGCCACTTCATTTTTCATTCCTCTCTCACAGGGTTGGAGTGGTTACTCATGCAAGTGGTTGCCTCGGATGATCCCACACAAGCAATCCCAGCAGGATTTCTCTGCCTGTGACTAACTGCTCCTCCTGGGAGGGGGGGAGCTCCCCATTGGGAAGGCAAAGGACTCCCCATCTCAGCAGCAGAGCTGTCTGTAATATTAACTCTGCGGTCACTGCTGCTGCCCCTGTGATGTATTTTTAACATCAACATTCTTCTGTGGGACAAGTGACCTGTTCATCTTCACCTGACCTTTACTGCTCTGGATACTCTTGTTGACATCTGTGACTAATTTGTGATTTATGAAACTGAGCTGTGACCAATACAAAAAATCTTTATTAAAACCCTGCCAGGTTGGTAAGCAGGCGATTCTTGGGAAAGCTGTTCCAGAAGAGCCAGCTCTGAGTAACTCCACGGGACAACACTTCTGGAAGGGGTATCTCATCCCAGCTTTTTAAGGCACATCAGCTGCCTTGCTTCCCTGATAAGCCCGGGGACTGAGCTTAGGGACCTTGGTGCAAATTTTCCTTCACTCACTGGGCCTGGTAGGGCCAAGAGGGTCAAGCCAACACAGAGCAAAACCTTTCCCTAGAAAGATCCCCAGATCTTTCTTATTTCACTCTTTTAGCTGGGGAAGAGCATCATCCAGGCTCCTTCCCAGCTGCCCCCCTTGCTGTGTGTGTTCCTAGGTTCATGTGCTGCTCAGCAGGACTCCTTTTCTCATTTAAACAGCCAATTAAAGCCCACTTTGGCACTTAGCACATGACATCAACTTGCAGTACTTAAGCTGCCTAGCACAGTGTGAATTTAATTTGATAAAGGGGCAACTAATAAAGATCTTGGAAGGCTGGTTAAAGTTCATTAAGCCTTTCCTTTCAAAGCACACTTCCCTCCAGTTTAAAAGCTTGCTTCTATTTTTTTTTTAATTTTTTTTATTCTTTTCTTTTTAAAGCTGTGTTATATCCTGCCACCAGAAAAAGGTGCCTGTGTCACACCCCAACAGGGTGCATTTAAAGTCTCACTGTCAAAGCTCTGGCGGGCCTTGATTCTTTGCCCAGAAATGTGCAGAAGGCAAAAAATAAAAGGCCCTTTTCCCTGAGTGTGGGGCGAAGAGTGCAATGTGGGTTGGTGCAAGAGGGTCCTGAGAGAGGAACTGGGCTTCTGTCACAGTGAGCTGCATTCATCCTCCATCTCCTGAGCCATCCCTAATTCCAGATGGCTTTCATAAAGAGATGAGGAGGCTCCTCAGAGCTCACTGCTTTAATGAAGCCCGTATGGCTGACTCATGTAATAAGTATTTAATCATGCTGATGAAAATAATTTTTAAAACTTCCACCACACACAGTGCTGTGCCCTGCTCAGCTGTGGAGCTGATAACAACATCACAGCCAAGAAACCTCCCTTTTCCAGAGCAGCTCCAGGTGCCTACCTCGACTTCCATAAAAAAAGCTCTAAACATGCACACCCTCTGGTGTACTGCCACCCTCTAACAAGGACCCGTTCATCTTTAAAAATAGTCATGGAATCACCTACAGAAGTCACACAAAAGGAATTTTTTTCTTTTTTAAGCTCTACATTCCCCGTGCAGCTGTTTCCAAGGTCACTCAAGGGTTAACACTTCAGTATTTATATTCTTCTCATTAGTTTCTCTTTGTGCTCTCAAGTGCCCATGCTTTAAACTTTGCAGACCTTAAGTGGTCTCCATCTGTAAACAGAGAAAAGCCACAATACCTTCCAAATTATGAGATATCTTCACAGGAAATCCTTCCTCTCATCATCAGAAGTCATCCTCAATACCATGGGGGATGTGGGCCTTCATCATTTTCAGAGCATGGACCTAAATAAACACATGTAAATCCATCCAGCTAGTAGTCTATACATTGTCAGTACATTTTAAGCTTGCTCCAAAAAGTAAGTCCTCTTCCTCCATGGAAACCCCAGGGCTGATGGTCCCTTCAGAGCAGGCTGCATGCAGTGGGTGGAGGGCACCCTTCCCAAGGCAAGACTGGAGGACTGAAGCCCTGTGAGCTGCTGTCACCCAAATAGTGCCCTGTGTGGGCTAGAAGACTTAATGACAAGATTTTTAATTTATTCCTTGGGGAACAAGGTCCCTAAATCACTACCTTGGAGGGTCAGGAAGGGCTGGAAAAGTCAACAAATTCTTTTTCTCTCCACCTTGTTTGGTCTGTAGCATGGTGGAAGTTCAAAGTGCTCTGCCAGGTACTGAGTTTGTGTGAAAGGCTGACACAAGGAACATAACCTCTGGGGCTGGATTCAGGTTGTCATTTTTGTCCTTACCTTCACAACTGGCTCATCACCATGCAGCTGGTCCAGTCACTCCTGAGAGCTCTAGAAAAAGATTAATCCTGTACAGTTCTGCACAGATTCCTGCCCACAGAAAGAGGTACCCCGGGATGTGCCAACATGGAATTTTGTGGGTCAGTCCAAATTCTGTCAGGCAGATATTTTCTATCATCAGCTGAATTAGATTTAATTTTAAGTGCTGGGGGCAAGGCCATCTGGACAGATTTAGCTTTGATTTGTAAGATTCTATTTTCCAGATTCTAAAAATGCTGAAATCTGAAAGTGTCTTTGCAGTATGTTATTAGCTACAAGATTGCTTACCTCCTGCTGGGGAAAAGGCTTATTTTCCTATATGGGACCAAACCAAATCTCCACATTGTGTCATTAACAGCTGGTTTCTTTTTGTAAGCAATTTATTATTCAAATCACTGACATGCAGCATAGTGTTCACAGCTTTAGAAACTGGGTTTATTTGCATTTCTCTTATAGACCTCTTTTTTTTTTTCAGCTTCAAACATGTACATATGTTGAAAAGATACCAGTATAGGCCAAACAGAAAGATGACTGTGATCCTGCATCATCCACTTAAAAATAATGTGCCCAGGAATTACCCCATGCTTTCTGAGTGACTGAAATGTCCCCTCATGCATGGTAAGTGCTGCTTTAAATATTTGTTCCTTTGTGGTTAAGTGTTTAAGTCTTCAAGACTGGGAAGTCTTCTGGTTATCTTGAGTCATCTTGCTGTAGCACCTAGATAGATGCAGCTCCAAATAACTGCAGCATTACGTTCTCTAGATGATGATAATGAAACCCAGAGTTTATAGAATCATAGAATTGGCTGGGTTGGAAAGGACCTCAGAGATCATCAAGTCCAACCCTTGATCCACTCCCACTGCAGTTCCCAGCCCATGGCACTGAGTGCCACATCCAGGCTCTTCTTAAAAACCTCCAGGGATGGAGAATCCACCCCCTCCCTGGGCAGCCCATTCCAATGTCTGATCACCCTCTCTGTAAAGAATTTCTTCCTAATACCCAACTTAAACCTCCCCTGACAGAACTTAAGTCCATGCTCTCTTGTCTTACTGATGTCTGCCTGGGAGCAGAGCCTGACCCCCCCCTGGCTCCAACCTCCTTTCAGGGAGTTTTAGAGAGTGATGAGGTCTCCCTTGAGCCTCCTCTTCTCCAGGCTGAACACCCCCAGCTCCCTCAGCCTCTCCTCATTGGATCTGTGCTCGGGTCCCTTCACCAGCCCAGTTGCCTCCTTTGGACCTGCTCCAGCACCTCAATCTCCTTCCTGAACTGAGGGGCCCAGAACTGGACACAGGACTCAAGCTGTGGCCTCACCAGCACTGAGTACAGGAATTCACTTTATACAAATGCTTTGTCATCCCATTCATGATATTATGAATTCTGGAGCTGCAGGATTAAAGTACAAGTGCAGGAATTCTGCACCCCTTCCTGTATCTCACTTCAGAGCACCTAATTCAGATGTTGCCATGACTTTCCAGAAGGAGCACTTTAAAGAGAAAAACATTGGAACAGTGGGGAGGCCTCAATTTCCTTCATGATGACTTCAAACTCTAGAGCTAAAGGACACCAAGAAGAGACCTCGCTGCCTATAAATGTTGCAGCCTGAACTGATTCATGGCTCAAAGTGCTCCAGCCCTTAGGAGCCATGAGAACAACTCTTTAAATACAGTTTACTACTACCACGGGAAACTGGAACCCACTGACTTCACACTCAGAAGGTTTAAGCTGGAAATGGCAGGGGGAGGATTTATCTGTTCCTCTGAGCAAAATATATCAGTGTAGGAAAACTTGACCCGAGGGTTTTGAGACACACCTGCCATAAATAACCAATTGATTGGCTGGCTCACAATGCCATTAGCAGGTGTGAGGTGCCTGCTGAGACTCAGACACTGCATAAAATGCTGGAGGTGCCAGCAAAATGGACACAGCAGTTGGCTTTGGAGTCCTCTTCCAGCAGACTGCTCAGGAGGGCTTGTGAAAAAGGGAGCAGCTTTCATCTTGCTCACTGGATGCTGGGAGGGGATCATGTGGGGGATCCGGTCTGTCGTGGGCAAAGGGGAAAAAAAAGAGAGATAAAATGACCACCTTGTGCTTGAGCAGTAAATCATCTGGAGGAATAGAAGTATTTCAAATTAAGCTGGAGATTGTGCTTTGACAGTTGCAGAGGCCGAGTCCTTTCTGCTGTAAATCACCCCAGCTGCCAAGTGGCACTGGTAGTCTGAGCTAATGGAGCTTTCTACTGCCTGAAAAGAGGCAGCAGCATTTGTAGGAGGGAATTTTACAGCTCAGATCACAGCCTATCAGGTGAGAGGACCAGAGGTTATGTTTTGCTATCTGAGAATGGGTCATTTTTGCCTTTTCCCTCCATCCCTTTTCCCTCCCAAAGAATGCACGTGATGATGTGCCCGTATTTGCTCACACTGCTGCAGCCACACTTTCTGGACTTGGGTTGATCCTTTTCCACTGTCCCACCCTGATGGCAAGGGAGAAGGTAAGAGCAGTGAAAGTCTCCTGGAGCTCTGTATACCAAACATTTCATTCTGGAGAAGCACAAGCTGTAGGAAGCAGGGCAGACATGATGATGCTCTACTCCTGACATTCATTTATACCAATCTGAGACATATGCACTGTGCAACTGAATAGGAAGCTGGTTGTAAATGGGTACATAAACAGCACTGTAATGATGAACCAGAGCCAGCTCCCTCAGGGAGGCTGTGGCTTCAGGCATCACCCTTGAACAAGCAAAGACAGAGCCTTGTTCCAGTGTCAAACATGGGGTGAGAAGTGATGGCTGGGAGATAAAAGGCAGGTAGGAAGACCATGGCTCTGTGAAATTACATTCAGTCTGATCCTGCTCAGAGTCTCAAGTTCTTTCCAAGCTCTTCCTGCTCTGGGAGGTAGTGGGGGAACTCACAAGGACAAGCTCTGCCTCACTGCCTCTTGTCCTGGCTTACAGAGGAGGAAGAATTTCAGTCCTGGCACTCAGTCCACCACTCAGATGCTTTGGCTCTTTCAGAAACAGAGTTCATTATGTAGGACTTGGTTCCTCCAGTTTTTCTTTTTAAGGATGGGATTCAACAGCTTTTTTTCTTTCTTTATCCAGGAAGCAAGGGCTTGCAAGGGAAGAACTGGTTCCAAATAATGGTATTTACACAGTATGCAAATGTACTCTGGCTGAGGACTGACACGCTGCTGCCCAGGTTGTTGCCTGGCAGCTCCTAAAACATCAGAAATGGGGAGCACCAGTGGAGGATTCATCTGCTTACAGGGATCTGCCCCTATTCTTATGAACTCCAGAACTGTACAAGATTGACTGGATCTAAAGTTCCACTACCTAATCTCAGTTTTTATTACAGTACCCACCTATCCCAGCCATGCCTTCACACAGGCAAAAATATCTCAAATCTCTCCACCCAGCTCTGGTCCCCCCAAAGTAATGCCACAAAAAAACATACCTGCAATGCTGTCAGAAGAAGCATTTGCTTGAACAAACCTTCCAGCAGAGCAATCTGCAGGACCAGGAAGACCACTGGAGTGAAGACCTCTTCCATGCTCAAAGCACTGTTCCCAGAACTCATGGCATTGCTTTAGTCACACAAAAAACTGAAAGGTGGCATTGCCAGAGATTGGTATTCATGGCTCCTCTTCACACTGCTCTGGCTTGTGGTCTCTAAAATTGGAAACTGCAGACACAGGCAAGAAAGAAAACAGGTAAATATTTCCCATCTCTGGAATATGGAAAGATGGAGGGTCCCCAGGTGAGATGGGATGCCTCTGCTAAGGGAAGAAAAGGTCCAGGGAGACTTTGGGTTTGGAAAACAGAGTAAACTGCTGCCAAATACTTTATTTACAGAATCACAGAATTTTAGGGTTTGGATGGGACCTCAAAAGATCAAGTCCAACCCCCCTGCCAGAGCAGAATCACCTAGGGAAGGTTTTGGTTGTTGTTTTTAAACTGGAATCAGCCTTAGGCAAGGAATTGGAGGCAAGAAACTGCTGGGATCTTGTTTCTGCTTTGCAGGCAGTAGTTCTTTGAGCTTTCATGTACAGTAGGGAAATAAGAATGATCATATTTAATAAAAACAGGTGTTCAGCATCTCATCTCTTACAGATTCAGCAGTATGGACTTTGGAAACAAGCACCAGGAAGGGAGGAGCAGTTGTCCCACACCCAGCCATCTGCCAGCCCACAGTAGTTGAGCATCTTCTGAAGCCAGGTGGTGTATCCATACAGCTTCTGCAGAGAACAGGCACTATTTGTGCTGTTTTCCATGAGCTTGTTAAATCCCATCCTTTGAAAGCTTTAGCCACCTCAGCCCCACTAGTGAGGTGTTCTGCAGTTCTGTGAGGCCTGTTAGAAAAGCAGTTCCTTTTTCTTCCTTGCTGTTGGGCAATGTTTTTTTAGGCAGCAGCTAGTCCTGGTTTTATGGGATCAAGTGAATAACAGCCCCGTGTTCACATCCTCACCACCAAGGGCTTGATCCATGTCCCCTCCTCGCCAGCTTCTTTCCAAGAAGAGTCTTATCCTCTTTGAACTGCCCATTTTTTTTTTTTGAAACCCAGCACTACATCTTCTACAAATACTTTGCTGCAGGGAGAAAGTACTTGATTTTGGAAGTGTCATTTTAGTACCCACAGTGCAAATGTTTATAAATACATACCTGCACACACAGTGCTTATCAAAACACATTCAAAGGATACCTAGGTTCTTTCGTGTATTACATACTCAGAGTGAAAATAACCAGCTATATTTAACTCAGATCCAACCCCAGACTAAATTATTTTAAAGGTCAATTAAAGAACAGAAAATCTCAGTAGCTAAGAGATAAACAGCTCCCATTCATCTCCACTTCCAAGAGCTTTAGCAGGACTGAAGCGCCGAATGAGAAATTGTGATTAAGTGCCATTTCACACTGAAATTGTTGACAACTCCAAGTTTCTATACCTGCCAAGACCTGAATTCAGATGACTGCATTTGGCCTACAGCAGTTGATGGAAACTCCATCACTCACCACACTGATGTAGTTGTTTGGAAACCAATGGCTCTTGGCAGAGAAAATACATTTCAGCTTCTGTTGAATGCAGATATGATGAACAGAAGATGAGACAGACCAATAGCCAGTGTTCAGATTTGAGTTATGGTTTGGCTGGTGCTTAAAGTTCAGGTTTGAGGCCAAGTGAAGGCTAGAATTTAGCTTGCCATGTAATCCTGAAATCACATGGGCTTTTCTCCTCAGGTATTGGAATTGGTGGTGGAGACCTGGGGGTATTTTGTCTTGAGAGTGCAAGTCCATCAGTTTGGCAGCCGCTGCTGTGCTTGCTGCATTCCTGTTCTTTGGCTCTGTGTGAGTCAGTTTCTGGAAAACTCTTATTTGACCACAACTGGAAAAGAAAGAGAGAAAAAAATATCTGAGCCAAAACCCACAGATCAAGTATGTAAGACAGGTTTGAACCACAAAGTCTAATTTTCTACCCTGAAAGCCTGCATGATCTCAGCTCAGAGATCCCGGGAGGCGCAGTCCCCACAACAACTACAAACAGCCAAAGGAAGTATTGAGAGCTGAGACCCCACTGCAGTCACCGACCCTGAGCCATAGCAGTCCAGCCAGGAAAGCATGGAACACAGAGAGCCAAATCCCAGAAGAAGCACTGGGATTTATCCTCTCCGGCTGCTTGGAAAAGCTATTTCCACAGCTTAACTCAACACCTTCCTTCATCCTCAGAACAACTCCTTGGGTAAATACAATCACCTTCTAAGTTTGGGCCTTACACAGAAAGAGATCAGTCCACACAGGAATGATATTTAGCATAGGTCACAGTTTAAAATTCCATCCAAAAAATCTGGCAGGGCGTCCATGTTCCAGCTTTGCCATTAGCCCTAAGGTGAGGACACCTTCGTGCATCTGCTCAAGGTGTGGATTTGTGATGTGCACCAGAACATTTGTGAACTAAGCAGAAATGATGGTCTGGCTCCATTTCTTGTGTAGTCTGCAGTTTCTTAATGTGTCCGACACACTGGGAACCCATTTGAAAAGCGGTGATGGAAAACTTGGAAGGCAAATGAAAGTGAAGAAAAGCCCTTGGTGTAATTTTACAGTGTGTGAAAGACTTAAAGCAAGAAACACAACCAGATGCCACAAGGAAACTACTTTCAATTAGTTCTGCTTTGTGTTATACCTACTGATGAAGAATAAAACCAAATTCATTCTGTCAACAGCTCTATCTATAGCATAATCCTTAAATGAACTCATCCATCAAACTGACCTCCTCTGGCAAAACACGTTACAATCCCTGTTTCTCAGCTGTGGGAATCAATCATGTTTCCCAAACCATCTTAGGAACCAAATATATTTTTATTGCACTGAACAAGCCACTTGCAGGGCACCAATTTCACCACACCACCTATGTACAAAGGGTTCATCTGTCAGCAAACTCCATGCTTTCAGGGCAGCTACTCCCCCATCAAGGTGACATGGGAATTTTGTCTGACCTGGAGGAAAAGCAAAGCTCAACCTTCTTGCCCCAGCAGTGTATGTGGGATGTGCTGTTGCTCAAGAGCACCAAAGAACAAACCAGATTTTTTATAGGTGGATAGTTCAGAGAGTGATGTTTGAAAGGACAGACATTTTAGAAGATAAAGAAGTATCCACATGTGTTTTTAAGACAAAACTAGTGGGTCACATTGCAGTTACAGCTGCAGAACCCCAACAAGTTGTAGCTCAGACATCACTGGCAGTATTCAGTCACACCAACATGTTTCTCAATGGTGTTTGTTCCCCATCCTCCATGGAGGAGGATCTTGAAGAGGAGGGTCCCTTCCCAGGGCTCTGAAGACTGCTGCAGCCCAAGAGCACACCCTCCTTCTGGAAAAGGGATCCCATGAGAGGAAGACCTGCTCTCCTTCCCATGTTATTGATGGGAATATGCAGGTACAGCCAGTCTCCATCCTGGAAGCAAAGAGGGATGTAGGTGGGGGAGTTTCTGAGGGTTTTGGTGTCTTACCTTCCATACCAGGCAGCAAGACAGAACTGGAAAGGATGGAGTGGTCAGAGAACAGCTTTAGTCATATTCAGCAAAACCTGAAACGTGCCTTAAAGTCATCCTGGAAGCCCTGGTTCCCACCAAGACGTGTGCGTGCTGTGAGCAGAGACCTCCAGCTGGCTTCACCATATTCTTGTTAGAAAAATCTGCTCAAAGTGGAATACAGAATCACAGAATCATCCAGGTTGGAAAGGACCTCTGAGGTCATCAAGTCCAACCCTTGATCCACTACCAGACCATGGCACTGAGTGCCACATCCAGTCTCTTCTTAAAAACCTCCAGGGACAGAGAATCTACCCCCTCCCTGGGCAGCCCATTCCAATGTCTGATCACCCTCTCCATAAAGAATTTCTTCCTAATATCCAACCTAAACCTCCCCTGGCAGAGCTTAAGCCCCTGCCCTCTTGTCTTACTGAGAGCTACTTGGAAGAAGAGCCCGACCCCCCCCTGGCTCCAACCTCCTTTCAGGGAGTTGTAGAGAGTGATGAGGTCTCCCCTGAGCCTCCTCTTCTCCAGCCTCAACACCCCCAGCTCCCTCAGCCCTTCCTCACAGGACTTGTGCTGGATCCCTTCACAGCCTCCTTGCTCTTCTCTGGACCTGCTCCAGCACCTCAATCTCCTTCCTGAGCTGAGGGGCCCAAAACTGGACACAGGACTCAAGCTGTGGCCTCCCCAGGGCTGAGTACAGGGGCAGAATCCCTTCCCTGGACCTGCTGGCCACGCTGTTCCTGATCCAGGCCAGGATGCCATTGGCCTTCTTGGCCACCTGGGCACACTGCTGGCTCATGTTCAGCTTCCTGTCAATCCAAATTGTGTTTCTTGCAGGTCTATTAGCTTAGCCAGGAGAACTACAGCTGTGTTAGTTGGGGGTTTTTTGTTTGGTTTTTTTTTAGCAGTTAAAATTACAACCTTTATGATTTTTACTGAGAATCCCTCAAAATAATTTGAAATGCAGATGGCAGAGCAGACACCTAAGGGATTTTGAGCAAAGCAGACATAACAAGGAGCAGGCAGGTGCCTGGTCTGCATCCATGCATGGGGATGGACCAGGAATCTTGCCACTTAAATGTCTCCAGCACCAATCCCCTTGGGAAGAATGAAAAGTTGCCCACGAGGCAACAAGGCAAAACAAGGCACGGATCACATGAGAGACAACCCTTGTGTGTCAAAGTCAAATCCAAGGATTGAAACCTCACTGCTTGCAGGCAGTGAGGACAAGTATGCTGTGGAACCAGGCTTTGGAAAGTTATCTGGTGTCCATCTTCTCTAAACCCCAAAATAACCACCCCATATCCCCTGGCATCACCATGGGAAAGCAGCCTCAGTATCTTTCCTCTGTCAGAGGAGCCACACACACAACAGATGCAAGCAGCAGAAGGGATCTCTGCCCGGGAGCTCACTCTGTGGTAACTCCTGCTATGCACCATGGGATGAAGCTTTTTGCCTGTCCTACCCTCACTGGCTCAATATTCAAAAGCTCATCTGTAAATAAAGCTGAAAAACTGAGGGAATCACCAAATCCAAGCATTCAAGCCCCTGCTCATGAAAAGGCCCTGGACACCATGAGGGTTTTGATGACAACACACTGAGCACAACCCTTGCTGTGCTTTCTGTGTCCCAGACCTGCTGTGGAGTCACTAGAAGTAAAAAGATTTGTCTTCTCAAAGATGGATTTGTGTCTGCTGGCACAACCTCTGAGCCAAAGGCCTCTCTATGGGTATCAGGTAGTTCTAATTCAAACCAAAGTGGGGAAGATCAGCAGTGTGGCACAGTTCTGCTGCATACCCTGGGTCTCCAGAGACACATTTTGGTGCAGACATGGGATCAGCTTGAAAAAAAAAAAATCCATACCAGTGCCATTAATAGTGTATCAAGCAGGTAGCTGAACTCTGATGGAGCAAAACACAATCTGTTCAAAGAGGTGGGGAAAATACCCTTAAGTGTTCAGAGGGTTTTCAGAAAGGAAAAATAATTCTTTAAAAGAGATAGACACAAGAATTAACATTGGTTAATGACCCTGTTGGTCACTTCCCAAAAATCTCCAGGGGAAGACAGCAGATGCCCAGGGGGAGATGCTGGCCTGGCTGTGGGGCTGCTTTGGGCTTTTTTTACCATAAGGATGCTGGGGGAAAGGGAAAGATTCTCCTCCCTCTGAACAACCTTGATTTGTTGAGAATTTTTGGCATAACCAAAGGAGCAGGAGCCAAGGCAAACAGTTTTGAGGACTGCTCCTCAAAACCAGCTCAGATAAATGAGAGAGCAGCTGCTCACTGTGCTCCAGGCTGGCAGCAGAGCTCCACGGGTGCCCAGGGCACCAGTTCAAGTCAAGAACTGGTTTTGGGGTGGGCTGGGGTCACCCTTCAGGGCATGGCTGGGCATGAGCTGTCCCCCCAGCCTGATCCCAAGCTTTCCTCTTCCTCTGCTCAAGACACATCAGTGGATGGGCTGGGGGCTCCCCCTGGCCAGGTGCAGGGGACCCCTTGTCCTTCCCATCAGGGAATTTGTGCTCCTGGGGACTCCAGGGAGCTGCCCTGAACATTTGTGCCCTTCACATCCCCAGGATGGCAGTCGCCCCCCAGGCCTGGCTCTGGGACAAGCTATAAATATTCCTCCCACCCTTCCCTCATCACTCAAGCCCCTGGCAGCCCAGTGATGGCCTCAGTGGCCCATGGAGCAACCCACAGCCCCAGGGGCACCACCTGCTTCCCCCTCCCAGCGGGATGCCCACGGATGCTCAAAGCCCTGGGAGGGACAGGACATCCCAGCAGGCTCTCCCAGAGACATGGGCAGATTAGCAGCTCTATTTTTCAAGCTGATCCTCTCTCCTGACCCCACTCCCAACTTTCATTCAACTTAGAAGAATTTAAGACAACTTGGCAGGGCTGGCAGGGTCTATATATAAACCTCAGTGGCCATTTCTCCAAACAAACCCTGATGTGCAAGTGGCCTCTGTAGGTTTATGCAAGTGACAGGTCAGCAAGGCAGCTGCCCCCTTTCCTCACAGCACAATGGGGATAGCAGAGATGCCATCAGCACTATTTTTTTTCCTACCCTGCTGTGCACTAAAAAAATTATTCTAGGAACATTATGGAGCAGGGTAGTAAAAATAGATCTGCAGGTTCAGCAAATGGCTCCTACCACTCCTTGTGTTTCAACTTTTTTTTTTTTTTTTTTTTTTTTTTTGCAGAGAAGAGAAGGAGAAGGAGTTGAGCTCTATTAAACTCTTGTATGTTTGCTCAGCAGCTCCTGATAACAAAACTTGCTGCTTTCTGGGCTCATTTTAAAAATGCTTCCAGCAACCTGAGCATTTTTTTTTTTTTTTTTGCTTTGAATAAAGCCAGAAAAGATGGGTCTTCCAAAAGATCAGTCTGGGTGGGAAATGTCAAAATGTTTGTTGCAATGACCCCAGTTGAAGCTAAGTGTTGCTTATCCTTATTGGTGGAGCCTTTTTGGTGAAGCAGCCTGGGAGGTGCCATGCTGGCACCTCCAGCCCCCTGACCTACCACCACCCTCTGAGGCTTGTTGAGACCCAGGGACACAGGTGACAGTGTTTATGGGCAGCTCAGAGGGGGCTGAGTGACACATTTTGACCTCAGGCTCTTCTCTGGTTTCCTTGAATCATAGAATCACAGAATTGGCTGGGTTGGAAGGGACCTCAGAGATCATCAAGTCCAACCCTTGATCCACTCCCACTGCAGTTCCCAGCCCATGGCACTGAGTGCCACATCCAGGCTCTTTTGAAATAGCTCCAGGGATGGAGAATCCACCCCTTCCCTGGGCAGCCCATTCCAATGTCTGATCACCCTCTCCAGAAAGAAATTCTTTCTAATGTCCAACCTAAACCTCCCCTGGCACAACTTGAGACCTCTTGTGCCCTCTTGTCTTGCTGAGAGTTGCCTGGGAAAAGAGCACAACCCCCCCCTGGCTCCAACCTCCTTTCAGGGAGTTGGAGAGAGTGATGAGGTCTCCCCTGAGCCTCCTCTTCTCCAGCCTCAACACCCCCAGCTCCCTCAGCCTCTCCTCATAGGATCTGTGCTCGAGTCCCTTCACCAGCCCAGTTGCCTCCTTTGGACCTGCTCCAGGACCTCAATATCCTTCCTGAACTGTCTTCCTAAGCTGGAGGATGAGGCTCCAGGATGGGTTCCCCACAATGGGGCTGTGGCAGGGGGTGAGGGCAGGCCAGGCAAGCAGGCAGATGGGACATGGAGGGTGAAGAAACAGCAGAGCTGATGTTCCCATTGCATCCCCACTGCACCCTGGCACAGGGGGTCCAGTCCCATGTGCTTTTGATCACACCCTGGGTTGGCAAAACATCACGGCTGCAAGAGGCAAATCTTTCCTACCTCCTTGCTCCCTCCTTCCCTTCCACTCTCAGCCACCTTCCTCCTGCCCCAGGGATGGCAGGGATGGGAAATCCCTTTGCTTTGGTGGTCTTTGGCTTTACCTCTCTGCAGCTGCAGCAACCTCCAGCAGTCCTGGAGCTGCTCCAGGACCATCCTGGTGGTGCCAGAGCCCAACCTGGGCTGGATCCTGAAGATTCAGACTACTGAAAGCCTCAGGCATTGAGGTTCTTTAACACTCCCTGGCAGCAGGGTGACAGCAGAAAAGGGGACTGACCCTCAGGTGCCCATGTCACCCACTTATGCCCTTTAGCATCACTCAAAGCCCATAGGCTGGGACAGGACAACAGAGAGCTTTTAAATTCACCAAATTACCAACAAAACCTCACCTGCTTTTACAGGTAGTCAATCAGAATCAGCTTCTTACATCTTCCCCATCAAGCACATTCCCTGTCCAACACAGAATCCCCAGCTTCCCAAGAGCTCATTTAACAGCAAGCTGGAGAGACAACATGGAATTTTAATAGAAGGCAAATTAAGCACTTTAGAAGTCACTTCCAAACTGATTTATATGGTCAAGGCTGCTTCACCACCCCTTCATGGTGGCAAAATCCCTAAGGGATCCCTAAAGGAAACACCTTCAAAAGACTGATCCAACTCTCCTTGAAGCCAGGAGAGGCAAACCATGCAAGTCACAGAAATGTGCACAGAACATCCCTAAACCCCTCCAGATCTCCATGTGGTGGATCACTTCAGCCATCCCCTGAATCCCTGAGGCTGGTGAAACACAAATGTACATGGAGCTTCCTTATGCCTTGAGAGAGGCTGAGCTCAGCATTACATTTCTAAATGACTCAATTTCTCAGCATTCAGGTCCATTTCAAAGCAAGGAATTTCACTTGGTCTCTTCTGGGGCCCTTAAAGCCCTCACGTTTGTATTCCACACTGTCAGAGGGAATAAGACATGGTTGGTAGGTGCTCAAGCCAAGTATTTCCCCTTCACAGTGGCTGGAAAATGTGTGGTGCGACCTCTGCTCCAAGGGAAAGGCCTTGTTTGGACAAGATGAGGCAAACACAAGGCCCCTGCCCTGGTGGAGCAGCCTCAGTGGTTGGCAGGAGATCCAATACCAACTTTCAGAATCTGTGGGGGAAAAAACTCCATCCATGGTTTCCATGTATCTCCAGCCTGAGGTTCTGCATCCCCTGGGGAAATGTCATTCCTTGGCTTCCAACCCAGCAAAGTGAACTGACAGCTCAGGGAATGGCAAGACAGACGCCTTCAACTAACATCTGGCAGCCAAGCCAAGACAATGTCTCTCCACCAACATTCGAGTAATCTCCCCTTGGAAAAGGACCAGGCAAATGTTCCCATTGCTCGGATGGTTCCAGAAGAAATTACTTGTAAACAGCAGCAGAAACTGTGCCAGCAAATACCAAAAGGAAAACTGTACCATTTCAACAACAATTTGGAGCTGGCTCCAGAAGAGATGCTCTGATGAGCATTAAAAATTACCATATCCACACAGCTTCCTGCCCCACCACAGCTTCCAGGGAGCACCACGGGCCATGCAGTGGCATCCCCTGGGACACAGACCCATCTCCCAAATCCCAACTGGTAATCACCTGGTGCAAGAGGCCAGGTTGCCCTTAGTGGTATCACTGCTTGTGTAACAGCTGAATCTGTTACTGCTTATGCCCACCTTGAGCCCTTTCTGCCCCTTGGGAAGGGCTGTGCTGCAGGAACAGCCTGGAACCCCAAAGTGCCTCAGCACTGACTGTGTTGGTCTCAGCACCCACCAAATCTGAAGCACCTCACTGTCCCATGGCAGAGTTCATGGGTAAAAAGCCATTGATACAATAAAAGGACTTTTTGGTCTTTCCTTGCTACTCATGTCCAGCAAGTTGCAGTCTGCAAGCAGGACCTTGCTGTGCTGTGCTGCTCCTCAGAAGAGCACTGTCCAGGAGGGGTGAAAGGACCAGAGTCCTGAGGATGCAGCAATGTTTGGGGCATAAATTCCACACATCTGCATGGACAGACATGTGCACAGTGTCCCTCCCTGCACTTGAACATGCAGACATCAAAAGGGCAGTGAAGGTTCTAATGTCCTTCTGGAGCCTGAAGGAATGGACTATAGAAATGGTGAGTCTCAGATGATTTCCAGCGACCTCAACTGTCCCCATTTGAGGGACATTTAAGGAAAGTCACCTCCAGACAGACCTCCCATCTGCATCCCTTACCTCCCACATGTGATTTCACCTACAGCTCTTTGCAACGATGAACTCCAAGCCCTGAAAAACTTGGTCAGCCCCTGGTCAGTAAACAACAGTGGAAGTTCCCTTGCACCCTTACCCAAAGCTCAGGGGTAAGGGAGCCTCCAGACAGGCTCCTGTGACCACACAGTGACTGGCAATTAAAACACACCAAGAGGAGGAGGCTGGTGCTCTTTCAGAATTTTGCCCTATTGCCACACAAACACGGGTTAACAGTGACTCCCTCAGCACAGCTGCTGCCCAGCCTGTCCCCATATCCATGTTTGGTACCCACCAACATGAACCTGATTCTGTCTCACTGCCCAGGCTCTTCAGAGCTCAGGCCTAAAGGATCAAATATCAATTTATACATTTGGAGACAGAGAAGTTAATTACAGACAATTAAAAAACATTAATTCAGCCATTTCTCTCTTTAATGGGGAGAGAAGTCGTTGCTTAAAATCCAGAAGCAAAAATCTAGCCACTCATCCCATGAGCTATCCCCAGTGCCAGACCTGCAAGAAGGTGTAAAATACACAGGTGACTTACAACCCTTCTTCCAGGAGAATCACAGCCATGAGCTGCCCAAACCCTGCTGGGGAAACCCCCTCTGAGGCCCCGTGTCTGCACCGATGTGCAAAATTAAACAGCAGAGTGTGACTGGAGGAGGCAAGAACAGGGCCTGGGATTTCCCTGGCCCACAACTCCAGCCCTACAGGCATCATAACCATTTCCTGGATCTTTTCTCCATCCCTGTGTGTAAATTCCATTATAGAGCAGAGCTACCTGGGAGGGTGGAGAAACCAAGCTCCTGGGAACACCATCCCACCTCCAGCCGATGGAGCAGAGGACCTGGCTCCTGAAAGCCTGTAACAACCACCCTGAGCTTCCAGGACTCGTTAAGTCTCCTCTGGACAGATCTGTGACTTGCTGCATGATGCACAGAGCAGAAATTTCCACCCTTGGTGTCCAAAAAAGCAGTTCTGCAACCTGGGCTGATTAACCACCACACCAGCCTCCCCCTGTACATCCAGTGCCTTCAACTACGTCACGCCACAAAACTGAACCCTAAGTCAGATGGCAAAGGCATTAATGACAGCAACATAAAGGCTCAAAAACTCAAACCTTCCCAAAATGAACTGTCTTGACCTTCACTGGACGAACAATAAAAGTGGGACATCATGTGCAAACGAGCTCTAAATTTAAACCTGGTGCAGAGAGCTGCCTGGCATCGTGTGGCTGCTGTGTGAACCACCAAGGTGCGAGCAGCGATGCTGGAGGCAGGAGAAATGCCAAGACAGGACCCTCTCAGCAACAAAAACAGGTAGGAGCAGCTGGTGCAGTGCAAGACCAAAATCCTGCATCACACTGAGAAAGTCAAAGCTTGGGCTATTTGGTACCAGTTCTAGTCAGGGCAAACATCATTAAGTAAACACAAATTTTCTGATATTCATTTCCACAAGTGTGAGCAGTCACACACTCTCATCACTCCACACAAGTGGAATCAAGCCAGCAGCACAACAATGGGGGGTTTTATTCCCTTTTTTTGCTTCTATTCAGGACTCCATTAGACCTTGCAAAGAGCTTGGAGCTGTACTCATGTGTTCTCAGGCTGGACAGCTATTAGAGCCCAAAACATCCCTGCTCCAGAGCCCTTCCAGGGCAGGCCTCACAGGACCACAGAATTGTTTGGGTGGGAAGGGACCTTAAAGATAATGTAGTTCCAACCCCACCAGCCCAGGTTGCTCCAAGCCTCATCCAACCTGGCCTGGAACACTTCCAGGGATGGGGCAGCCACAACTTCTTTGAGTAACAGTGGTCAGTATCCCACCACCCTCACAGGAAATAATTTCTCACCAGCATCCAATCTAAATCTCCCCTCTTCCAGTTTGAAACTGTTTCCCCTTGTCCCGTCGCTCCATGGCCTTGTAAAAAGTCCCAGGAGCTCTCCCAGGAGCCTTCATTTCTCCAGGAGGAACAACCCCAACTCTCTGCCTTCACAGCAGAGCTGCTCCAGCCCTTTGGGGTCATTTTTGTGGCCCTTCTCTCTGGATTGCCCCAACAGATCCATGTCATTCCTGTGTTGGGTGCCCCAACATGGAACACAATACTCCTGGATTGGACACAACAAATCTCTTGCAACAATCCAGAAGTGAAAGGTTCTGCAAAGGGGCTTCCAGGAGCAGTTTTTCACCCTGCTTTGCACAGCCAGGTAGGACACCCACAACCACCTCACACTGGGGTGCTTTGAGCCATCCCCAGAACAAGAGTGGGGAGCACACCAAGACAGCTGAAGGAGAACACAGGCAAGTGCCCCACCACCAAACCAGGCATTATTTTTAAGGATTCCACCTTTCTCTGAGCAAGTGTAACCCCATTGCCTGAGCTGGGGCAGCAACCCCACTGCACCCCAGGAGATGATGCTTGGTTGTTTCACTGAGCAGGCATCTCACAAAGGAAAGATGACAATCCCATGAATTAAGGCCAGGCCAGTATTGCTCTTTATTTTCTGCTGGGTTTATTTTTTGGAACATGCCCTGGCTGTTCTACAGGGAATCTGAAGGAGGGAGAACTCTAGAGTAGGAAATCTATCAACATAGAGGGGTGACATGAGCCAGGCAATTTTTACATGCAGGCTAATTTTATTTATTTTTTTTTTTTAATGTCAATTCCACATGAAAGATGGTTGAATGATCAAAACAGACAAATAAAAGAAACACCACCATGAACTGTAAAAATTAGGCAGTACACCTTTGTAACACTGGAAGTTCTCTGCTGCTGGCAGTCATTAGGAAATAGCAGTAAATGTGTCCAAAGGTTTTTTAGAATGCAGAGTAACTACAGCTAATGCTTTCAACATGAAAATCAGCTGTAGAAGAATTTCAGGTGAAATGTTGAATTAAATCTAACTAACTGGGAGAGAAATTCTACAACAATCAATGTTACTTCAGCTCCTGGACTGATCTGAATTTCAATCTTTAATTAGAGAGCACATTAGGATGACATAAGAATATCCATTTCCGTGTCCTTAAGTGGGGAGATTTGGAAAAACTTGACAGATTTTGAAGTGATGTATTGGTAAGTATGCCCATCTCTACTTTTTAACACAAATATCAGTGTAAGCCACGTGAAGACCTCAGGCTGCTGAACTGGCAGGATTACCCCAAATTCCATGAAATGAAAGTGTTTCATGTTCTTCACAAATAAGCCTCAAAATTATTTTTATGGATTTATTTGAAATGAGACTGGTTACATTGGGTTGAGAAAAATACCCACACAGCTATGGAACCCTGCTCTACTTCTGTCCAGAGGAGATGCTTTTGGAGCCTTCAAACAGGCAAGGGTGGACTGGCAGCTCCCCTGCACCCTCACAGCCTCCAGGGACCACAGCTGCTGGAGTACTGAGCTACAGATCTGTACCAGAGGGGCACTGTGAGCAGCATGATAAATCCCATCATCAAGTACAGGCCATATTCTCTCTCACACAAACAATTCCCTTAGGAGCTGCTCAGGGATTTAATGTTTGCCCCAACTGCTGGATCAGATGGATCCCATTGCACCCTCGTGTTTCCATCCTCAACAAGAGGACTGCAAAGTAGGAAGCAGAGCACCTTTAGTACAGTACATTACACATACATATGCTTTAGGAACTCCAAATTAGCACACTCTTCCCATGTTACAACCTTAAGATGTCTCCACGTGTCAAAAAGACAAATTCTTACAAGAACAGGCAAGATGGGCACACAAGAAAGGTCTGCCCATGACTAGCACTGACCTTCAGGGATGAGCAGCAGGGGACAACACTACTGAAAACCAAGTCTGCAGGGCATGGATAAAGTGGGGCATTCCCTGATCCCACACCTTTTCACCCAGGCTGCACTCCTCCAGATAATTAGTTGGACTAATCAACTAATGGCATTTTCCTGCTCAGTGCCACGTAACTAAATGATGGTGATGCAAAACTGAAGGGGAAAGTGAAAGGAGGAACATAAAGAGGATTCAGCAGTTTCACAATGTTTCAATTTTCACTTTTTCAGGGACACAGGAGAGAATTTGAAACAAACTTATTGCTATGAAAATCAATATATTAAGATATACACTCTTCAGAATAAAAGACAAGAATCAGCCACAGATCAAAGGCAGATCCAGAGGGCTTTTGTTTTGCAGCACTCATTCCTGCAATGCTCTTTTACACCCTCTCCACACCCAGTTTACCACAGTCCATCTGAAATTAAAGCAGCCTTCAAATACACAAGGAATGGAAATAGAAGAATAAGAGAAAACAGATCAAAGGCTACCAATTAATTTTCATCTTTTACATTGTTCTTCTTGTTCAGCTGGGAGGCAACTTTTCCAAATGAGTTCAGAAATGCTGCAGGCCTCTGCCCATTCCTGCCAAGTCTTCAGAAAAGAAGGATGGAAAATGCTAACTACAGGTAATAAACAGAATCGTTGAAATTGATAATCTGAACATTCCTGAGAAAAATATTTGTACACAAGAATAAAGAAAAAAAAATACTTAGCAACATGTGAATTAGCAGAGTTCCAGACTGGAGGCCTGAATTGCTAAAAAAAAAATCATGCTGATGCAGAATCACAGCGAAACCTTTACATAGCCACAATGAACAGAACAGTCTGTGGGAGATGCAAAGGATAAAAATAGTATCCTCACTCAGTTTTTTTTTTTTTTTTTTTTTTTTTTTTTGTGGAAAACACTCATACCTTTTTCTAAATGTGGAAATAGAAGCACTTTCTCTTTCTGCCCTGCACTGTCTCCAGATTTTAAGGTCTGTGTCACAGAAAATTCAAAGCAGCAGTATTTTTAACTCTTTCAGATGAAAGGTAACACACATTCTGCAGCCCACACACAATAACAGAGCCCCAGCAGAGGTGTGAATCACTTCCATTCATCCTCATTAACTTCACACAGGGGTGTTCATCACTGCAAACTTTCACTGAGGACAGGCAGCTATTCCCAGGATGGTGAGGATGATACTCAGGGATTAAAAACAATAAGGTGTCAATTTCCCTAGCATTACAGGGATCAGATGGAAAATTAACACTGTATTCCAGGTATTTTCTCAGTTATGCTTTTTAAGACGATGCACACAAACCCAACTGCCTGTGCACAAACAGAGCATTGCAGGGCAGGGCAAGGGGCAAGAAGAAGGAGCAAAAACTCAGCAAAGCTTTGCCAACCTCTACACCTTCACAGATAATATCAGTCTCCAGAGTTGAGACTTGCTGGTTAGAGTTTAAAACAAAGTGACTGCAGTGATAATGGGTATTACTCATCAGCATGATGCAAGAGCATGTGATGAAAAAGAAACAACTCCCATCAAATTTCTAATAAATATTCCTCCTAAATTCTAGTGTCAGAAGTTCAAATGTGAGGTCTCCTGTTTTTCCTAAGAAGTTTTGGTTGAGTCAGACAAAAAAAAAAAAAAAAAAAAAAATCACTTCCTGATGTACAGCTGTCATTGCTTTCTCAAGATACACTTCAAGAAGGTAAATATTTGGTTTCTTACACTACTGCCAGAGATACCCTGAGTGGCTGAAGCCTTGTAGTAAAACAAAAGCAGCAAAACACAGCTATTAGAAGGTAGCCAGATGCAGGAAGGCAGCTATCAAGAGCTAAACTGGCTGGTAGAACTACAACAAAGGCAAGATGGGGAGCATCAACCATTAATACTCAGGCAGTGCTGAGAAAGTCTGGTAATCCCTTGACCAGAGGAGGTCAGAGACCCCTCAAGTCAGAGGCATCGAGGTAAACTTGAACCTGCTGAATCAAAACTGCTGGGCAAAGTGAGATGCTTTATGAGAAAAATCTGCTCTTTAATGGCTGCTCAAAAAGGCAGTCCCACTCCTATCACCCTCCTCACTTTTCTTCTCCCCTAGGTGAGCTCACTCAGTTCACTCTTGGCAGACAACTTCTCACATCTCGTGGTCATGTTGGTTTTCTGCTGGTTCAACACCCTGACCAGGAGCCACTGCCACAGAAGCAGCTGTGACCAGGAGTGGACATGCTGTCTGTGGTCCTGACAAACTATCAGATGGCTCACCTTGCCCAGTGAAACCTCTGCTAGAAACTTTGTTATAAGAATAACTGTGGTCTTTGCCAGGGATCCTTTGGCATCCTACCAAAACTCTGGAGTTAGTTCCTAGGCCTCACCACATGTGTCTTAGACTCACCTGTAGGAGAAGATTCCCCAGGTAAAAAAGATTCCTGAAGCAGAACCAAGCTGCACCACCTGGGTGCCTCCAGGCCAGCTGTCAAAAATGAGAATTATCTTAGGGGTCCTGAGAGAGATGAGTGATCTGTTGGCATGAGAAATCCTACTTTGTCAGCTCAGGAACAGTGAAGGTGATTCCAACCCTGCTGTTCCTCCCTTTGAGACAGGTGAGGATCGAGCATATTCCATCAGGGCTATGTTAAAGCTGGCACATCAGTGTTTTCCAAATTCATAATTAAATGACATCATTAAAAAGGTTGATAGCACAACTGCTAAGCAGCTAGAAATGCCAGGCTCTGGGGCATATTGCTCATCCCAACTGATAAAACAGAGTCAAAGTATTAACAGAACTCTGCAGAATTTCCTAGCAGTCAACTCACTTGCTAACTGTGCAACTTATGGACAAAAAAAATTATTTAAATGTTATTTACCAGCTGCTTTACATATTACACAAATGTGTTACTTCACTATGATTCACTTGTGTCTTATTCCACTTCTCAGATGTACAAAAACAACAAAAAAGCCAAATTAAAAGAAAAATTGCAAATGGAAAAAATTAAGAACTTTCCCCCTCCGTAAGAGTTGCCATTTGAAGCTGAGGTACAGCCTCCTCACTCAACACCAGCAGCTCTGTGGAATCTTAGTTTCCTTAGGGCATAAAGTCTCTGCAGAGATTAGGCTGTATTAGAGAAATCAGATCCTACCTGATAGAAACAAATTTTTAAAACCTTACCATGGTATCAGCTGCTGCTTTCCTTCTACTAACACGAGAAACTTTGTGGTCAGCACTTGATACCATTTTTAAACAAAGCCCAGTTGGTGTGGAAAAGAGCACTCACATTTCACTTAGTGGAAAAATTTTAAAAAAGAGAGGAATTTCAAAGGATTTTTAAAAATTTTAAGTTTTTTTTTTTAAATTTTAAGTGGAAATTGAGAGATCTGAGGTAAAATTAGGGTTCCATAAGTGTAAGATTTGTCTTCAACAGAGGCAGAATTTCACATAAAATTTACAAACACTCTATTTCAAATAGGAAACACTTGTGAAAATGGGATTAAGAGAGAAAAAGTAAAAAGCTTTTAACTGGGAGGAATACTGAGGTACACTGAATAATACTGAAAAGCAGATATTAATTGAAAAATGTCTATTATTAACTGCTAAGTGGAAATACTTCCTACTGCTACTAAAAGCTAGTATGCTAGATGGGAAAAGCATTCCAATTAAAAAATTTACTTGAGTATGATCCAAGTACACTGAGGTATAAAAACTGTATGAAACAAGGCAATTAACAAATACTGTCAGGATGCACCCATTAAACTGGGCTAAGGCAGCTGTTTTCTGGATCTGAATAAGGATAAATCAGGATAAACATTTGGAATCAGCAAGTTCTTAATATGCACTAGATGAAATTTGGGGAATTATTCAAGCAATTGAAGCCTCTCATGGTTTAGGATAATGTGTCCATTACCCTAAATGCACACATCATGATATGCACATCATGACTGATGTAATCAATCCATCTCATTGTCTTTAAAAGAGAAGTTATTTCAATGTTCTGCTTTTGTTCAGCACTAAACCATTTGTGCATGGCAGAAATTCTCAAGAGACCTTTTTACCTGTCATGGCTACACCATTAAAAAAGTTTTTTCAGACTGGCAAAGACTAATTGTCCAATAATTGAAGAGAGTGACTCAAGGTTGAAGAAGAAATATCACAAACACAGTAAAAAGAGCATCAGTTCTTCCATGGGCAGTTTTGGTCAGTGTTTTCTTTAGGACATCCAGCAGTCACTTCTGACAGGTCTCTGGTTCTTGCTGTCCTTCTGAAGCTCATTCCAGACAGCAACAAAAGGCTGTTACTGATCAATCCAACTGAAAATTATTAGAACTAAACTGAGAAGGCCAACACAAATGCCAAAGATAACCAATGCACAAGCCTGTGAAGAAAGAAAAGCAAAAATTAATGTTTTACTGAAGGAAGCATTTAACATCTCTAGGGCTTATGACTAACAATGAAAAAATTCTAAGATGTTTAAGTTGTATCTTTAAAAATAACCTTTAATGCTTCAAATTACTCAGTCTTCAAGAACTAGACACCTGCTTAAGGGGGAAACTAAACTTAACTAAGCCTGGCCTGGGATAGTTTAATTGGAAATTCTCAGAGCAGTCTGGTTTGCTTGTTTATCCTGTCTCTCTTTCTCCCTCTCTCTGTCTCTCAAAAAACCCAACCAACCTAACAAACAAACAAAAAAACCCAAACCAAACCAAAACCCCCAAAAATATCATCAAACAAACCAAAGGACACCCTGCAAAATTTTGCCCTTTCCAACTGTGAATGAATTAAGAAACTGAATTTGTATTTTTCTCAAAATATAATTAAAATTACAATGGGTTCTTTACATTTTGAATAGCCAGATGATAATAAAACTACAGTTCAGGAGACAGAAGCTTGCTGACTTAGAGCAGGGCCCCAGATCTGCTGGAACTGGTTAAGACTTTAAACTCAGAGAGCTTCATTAGTAGATTTTCTATCAGATTTCATATTTTGCCAACACAAGAGAAGCCCTGTGAATCCTAGGAATAGCAGAAGGACTATGTATGAACAGTTTGTCAGCATTTTAGCCACTGTTATGAAGCTGCTTTGCCAAGCAGTGGTTAAAATGAAGTTGCAGTGCAAAAAGCAAGGTACTGCACAAATTCCAAATAAAACTGAAGCTACTACACCAAAAGAGAAACCACAATGAGGAGGGAAAAAAACAAAAAAACCCCAGAAGATGTTTTTGGGAAGGCTTACATAGAAAACAAGCATAAACAGTGTTTCACTTAAATGCATCTTGGCTTTGTCCCAGCTGCCCAGCTAACTACAGAGTAATGCATAAAAACTGAGGAGAAATTGGATTAAAAGTCAACATCTGAAAACTATAGGGGAAAGCAGATCACCAGTCTGGCAAAGAGACACACTGCTAGTCAAATATCTCTTGTGAAGAAGGAGTTTCAGATAGACAAGAGCTACAATGATGGATAAAAGAAAATGCTCTCAGATTTTGTGAACTGCAATGGAAAAAAGAAGGTTACCCCTTGGATTCTGAGCTCTGCAGTATAGAAAGATGCATCTAGAATGAGGTTCTTTAAATATAATTAGCATACATTAAAAAAAAAAAACATACCCCGAGCTTCTGTGGTGATAAAAAGTCCTCTCTACTAAGTTTAAGATAAAATAGACCAGGATATATAAAAAGTAAACATGTTGATGTCGTTGAACCTTTGAAAAACAGAAAATAAGATTTTCGTAAGAGCACAGTTGAGGTGCATTAGCTTATCAAAACACTAAATTTTTTGAAGAAAAGTCTAAAATAAAATCAAAAAACCCACCCACAACAACTTACCAACTACTCCAAATACATTTTTTATGTCTGGCACGTACATTGCAAACAAAACAATAATTGTATTCAGTGTTAAAGTGACAAGGATATGGCAAATCCACGACACAGGAAGATGAGAGAAAAATACCATCAATACAGCTTTCCTTGCCTACATAATATGAAGAGAAACATTGCATGGGTAAATAAATACATATATTTCAACCTTATCTCAATTTCACAAAATTAAGAATTGCATAATTCCAGATGTGAAAGAATATTTTGAATATCAAAATGCAAAAAATTTAATAATTGTCACATGCTTTGTCTGTCTTTAATATAGAGTACTTTAGTATTAAAGCAGTATTTATCACTTCAGTCTTAAAGCCATTAGACTTAAGGAATTACTCCTTTTTTGCAGGGACCAAAGGTTTGGGGAATCATGATCTAATACTCTGAATCATGATCTAATACTCTGAATCATGATCTAATACTCTGAACTCTGAATTTGCTACTCTGCTGGTAGCAAATGCCAGCACGCTGTCAACTGATACATAATCTACAAACTACTTCTATTATACAATAATTTTGCATGCACAATGTTTTTTGGTATGAACCGAATGAATTTTCAGTTCTACCACGGTATTGATAAAGTAAAATAGGGGTTTTGTGTGTGAAATAGGCAATATGTGTTTTTAATTTACAATTAAACTCAGTGCTCAAGTGTAAGTGTGTTTGTGTGGGGGTGCGTGCATGCAGAAAGGAAAAATCAAGTCAGCAAAACCCAATTTAAGAGGGGGAAAAAAATCAAACTAAATAAACTTTAGAAGTTCTGAATTCTCTAAATTAAAAACAATGCTGTGGGCTAGTTCTCATCTGAAATCTGTCTCAAGAGCACAAATTAGCTTAATGGTTAGTTGTTATTTTGGAGCTCTCATGGAACACATGCAAATATGTGGTCTTTGATCAATCACTTGACAAGTGAATAAGATACACAAGACTGAATGTGACTCAGATATTGGAGTCTGCAAAGCATTAGTGCTACCACTGCTTATGCCAGCTTCAAAATGTTGAGCAGTACTCACTGGGAAATGGATCAGAGGCACTGTCAGAAGCACAGCTAACAGCACTGCCACTTTAACAGTCAGGATGACAGTATCATGTGGCAGGTACCTGCTGTAACCTTGCAGCAGTTCAGAGTCCACTTTGTCTGCAAGCAAGAAAAATTAACCACTTTGTTAATCATTTGAGAGATAAAATAATTAGCAATGCACATTAAGCTTACATTCAAACTGATGAATTTGCTTGTCACTAATGTGGAGGGCAGGGGGTTTGCAGACATGCATGACTTTGCCATGACTGATGCACCAGGATACATAACCTCAAGACAACAGAAAAAAAACTTGAGGAGGGAAGTTTTTTCTTGAAGCCTCTACTCAAGCCAAAGGTACCAAAAGAGAGGATACAAATATGAGGAAGAAAGTATTAAAAAGCAAGATGATTTGAGATGAAGCCAAGCATACAGTGAAATTTGCTGTATGTGTCTGAAACAGTCAAAACTACCAGAATTCTTCTAGTTGAACTAGAAGCCAGAAATAAATCAATTTTGCTATATTGGCAGAACTGCATTTCCCTTTTTTTTTTTTTTCTTCCCCAGAAACATTAAGTGGCATGCAAGCTAAAATTCCATTATTTAAAAGAAAGATGCAATTATAATTTAAAGGAAAAACTAAATGTTCAAAACTATGCAATTATAGCCTGTTATAGTCTGGCTGTGGTTAGCAATATATTGCTGGATGACATGGGGAAGGGTAACCAGCATCAGTTTACTTCTTAAAAGTATTTTTTTACTTAAAACAATTGACAGTGGAGACTGATTTTTCTTTATGCCATGTGAGGAGAAAAGTGTGACACAAGGACACCTGAAGGCTGTCAGTCTGGATTCTTAGAGCACCCAGAGAATAAGAGAGGACTGAGCTGGCAATGCACCCCTGTGCTGACTCTGTTTTCTCTGTTTATCCTGTGTCCTACCCACCACAGACAGATTTAGCTTTGCAAATCTGACTCCACTGGGAATCACTGTAGGACCATATGCCATGGATACACCACCACAGACATTAGTTTTGTACTATTCAGTGCAGAAGCAGGGCAAAAAGTGGTGAATCCTTCACCTTTGGCCCTTTTAAGGTAAACATTTTCACAAAGTTAACAGCAGTTGTCAGAGCCCTGAAAGTGTTCTGCTACTCTGACTTTTATTTCTTCATCATACCTTGACTCTATGCTTTTTTTGGACTTCATAAAGTCCAGTTGCCATATGAAGTTTCAAATTCACAGAAAACAGACTAAACCATCTGAACCACAGAAAGCTGAAGCATGCCTCATTTCAAAGAGGGAACTCCTTTTTTTGTATTCAATTTAAAGTGAAATGTTTTACATTTTCTCTGACTGGTGTTTTAGGAACAGGGAACAGATTCTCTCTTTTTAAAGAAATAACTTAATTAAACAAGACAACCAAAAAAGGAGAGAAAGCTTACAAGGGGAAAAAAAAAAATTCTAAATGTCTTACAGACCTCTGCTGTTGGTTCCAGTGTTTTGAGCTCTTGAGTCTAAGAGCTACACATAAAAAAATCATGGTTGCAGAAACCCAGAAATGCTCCTGGTGACACAGAATTATGGTCAGGACAGGGTCTTGTCCCAGAGAAACCATGGCAGTGAAGCTAACAGGAACTGGGATGGTTTCTAGCACTACTACCATTTTGACATCTCATGTGGAGACAGATAGTTACCCACACTCCCTGCTGAACCTGCAAGACTCTTAAAGAGTAGCACTCAAAATCATATTTTCCTACAAACCACACAGAGACAGTCAGAAAACAGTAAGAGTGGCCCACACATTATTAGAGATTTCAAGACTCCCCATATAATTTTTCAAAGGATTGTGAGCATCAAGGGACCATTTTCAGTCAGTTATGGTCAGACATACAGTTGGAGAAAAAACGTGCAGAATACTCCAGAAATCTGGAATTATTAGCTGCTGGAGGCCAATATTCTTGGTGCTTTGTCAGACACTATGTCAACCCCACAATCAAGAAATACAAAACACTCTGAGAGGAGAGGAAATCCCAATCAGAACACTGCTGCTTTCCTGCCTTTATTTTCCAAGAATTTTTATGCATTCCCATCAACACAGGTTAGCATGTGATCACCTCATAAAAAGGGTGTGTTTTCAGAAGACAACAGAAGAACCCTCACAGATTTGATGCATTTTCAACTACTCCAGAGGACAGCTGACCAAGTAAAGGTGATTCCATCTGACACTCTGTGCTACGTGAGCAGAACACCCTCTGTTCCCATAGCATGAGAACATCAACAGACCATCAGCTGCAGCTCAGGGAGCAATATCCTGTCTGTATGGGATTTCAAGGAATAAAGTCTGGAAAATTCAACTGCATCACACATGGAGAAGTCAATGAGACCATAACCACTTTGCAGTGTTAGGCGTGTTCTTAAGTCTTCACAAGAACAAGGTTTCTGAGGACTCAAGTCCACCAGTGCACAAACCAACCCAAAGTACTCCAGAAGAATGTATTTATCATTTTTTCCCAGCCTTCATTCTAAAGAATATTCAAAGAATGTACTCACCATAAAATGTCAGGTACCCAAACAGAGCAGACATAAAGTAAACTAGGAAACTCAGACCAACTGCTGTGACAGTAACATTCTGCATTCTGCTTTTGGATGGACTAAAATAAAAACAAACAACCAGGGAATTAGTGTTGCTTAATCTGTATTGTGGACTATTAAATAAAACACAATATACACAGCAGCTTACCTTTCATAGCAAAGCATCATCTTACCTTATGGCCACAGAGTATTTGCTGAGGTCTGTGCTGACAGTAATATTTAGAGACTTTAAAAGTAATTAAATGGCACTTTTCATGCAGACAAATACAGCTGTCCCCATCTTTTAGGGAATTAAGACATACCAGAATATTTTTTAAATAAAAATTTTGATTCATACAAGATTATATGTTTTCAGAGTGAGGAACAAAATCTGGGTAAAAAAAAAAAAGCCCACTGAATCAGATGTGGCCAAATGCAGATTCAGTTACAGCAATAAAAATTAACTAGTAAGTACCTTAGCAAATGACCTTTTTTTCTCCAGATTGTCCAGGCCAGGACAATGTCCTGACATTGATGATGGAACCATATTTGCTACTTTTCTCTCCTGTAAGAGAGGAAAAGCCAGTGCAGACTAAAACTGTACAGTTCCCAAAACCACAAAAACTATTTGCTCTGTTTGATGGCACTGACTTAAAAATAAAAAATATTCACTATTAATTTAGGGAAAATATCACAGAAATACCACCATATTTTAATATTGCATGTGTTTTCATAATTACCTGTGGAGCTCACTATAGATGGGTAAGACTGAGGTATGGCAGAGGAAAGAGAAGGCCATAGTTGGTACTGCATAAGCACTCTAAAATAGAAGAAAAAGATCTTGTAGATTGTTTGTCATTAAACAATAAAGATGGTTGGAAAAATATCTGGATGAACTCAGAGTTTAGTTCAAGACTTGGAAGTGAGCAGGAATCTTTCCACACCAATGCTTTGAGATGGATCTCTCTAACACAAAATGGTGCCTCTGAATCATGCCACAAAAAATGGACCTTTTCAGATAGTACCTCTTCAAGTGGTGTTCATTGCTCACTCTTTCATGATCAGGAGAGGTCATGCTGTCTGTAAGCCAACAACTGAAACAGTCTTTTGTAACTGTATTGAGGTAAACTATGTAAAAAGAGTAGGATTTGCCCAGAGCCAGTGCATCATTTTCTAACTGTAGTAATTTAGTGTACCAATTTTCTAAGAAGCTTTCTAAATGGCAGTGTCCATAGCTACTTGTCAAGTTACTGATTTCTTCTCTCCTGACTTCATTATTTTCTTATTACTCCTTCACAAAAATTTGGATACAGCATCTAGAAAATATAACACGATGCTTTGGCATCCGAAGTTTTAAGATAATTATATAATTAAAGTTGCAGCCACACAATTAGTGGTATATTATTCCAAACACTTGTAACAGAAGAGATGAATCATCCAGTGGAGCACAGTTCAGTTGCCAAGTGGAATAAGCTGAGCTATAATAAATACTTCTGTGCCAACATAATCAGGCTCATACTGGTAAAAATATGCCACTTTCTATTAAAAAGTAAAAAATAAGTAGAGAGGAGTCCCAAGAGTCTTCAAAGCACAAAAGAGCAGAAACACTCAGTAGATGGTTTTTGGTCAAAGCAAAATTTCTTCTTTGATCTAGAAATAACATTTGTCTTCTGTTTGCATTGCCTAAGATTCTTTTATTTATTTATTTATTTTTCTTGGGAAGGTGGAATTTGCTTTTTCAGACAACTACCACCATGTGTCCTTCCTAAATTTCACTATCCCAGATTTATTCTTTCCTTTTACTCTTCCTCTTTACCCCACAGACACTGGAGTTCTACAGGATGCTTTCCTGTAAGCCTCGATGGGTGGTAACATTATTTAAATGCCACATTAATTAACAAATACCAGAGCTGGCATCCAATGAAATACATAAGATTGCATAAGAACTGAAGAATTAGCTTCAGGTAAGAAAAAACTAAGGTTAGGTCCAGGCAGTTTCAGGAAACCTGTTCCATCTCACAAGAAGCTGGAAGTGTGAATACAGTCAGGTAGCACTGACTTCCACCTGAGAGCACAATAAGTTGGCTTGATCTGACTGCACCAGGAGCCTGACCACTGCTGCATCTGCTATACTTTATGCTTTGGTCTTATTTGCAAAATGTTGTCATAAATGCTAACTTGGACAGCCAGTCTTTCATATAAAGAAGAAAGAGTGAGACTGGATAACACTTGGCAGCAGGTATAGGAAATATTTCAGCAGCCCATAACTGGTTTTACAGAAGAATAGCTTACCCTGGACAGAGTTTAAACCCCAATTCTTTAAAACCCCCCACCCCCCTTTCAGTTTGTAGAGATTACCTCTTTTGAAAGATGAAAGAGCTTTGCTTTACAATCCCCAGTAGAATTTGAAACCTGTAAGACATACATGCAAAAAAATGGCACAATGAAAGAAAAAGCCCAAGCCACCATAAAACCTTTTACAGTTTCTGTGATGATTAAGAAAAGAAGGAATTTAAATTACAAGTAATTCTGAAAGCGTTAATCTAAAAAAAAAAAAAAATGCATTGCAATTACTCATATAATTAGAAGAACTTCAAACCAGCATCCACTTTACCTGTAAAATCTCTATGGCACTATTTAGAGGTAGAGGACAAGGGATCGACCATTTTTTTACCATAACCTGCAAAGACAGCATATTTAGTGTATGAATGATACCCTAAAAGTTTGGATATATGTCAGACAAATGGCACAGAAAGCAGGGAGCTACACCCATAGGAAATTAACAGGGTTGGGTAATAGGCCACAAGAAGGAGACTGAAAAGCTTGTCAGTGCCATTCCTTACAGCTGCTCCCCATGCACAGCTGGCAGCCTTATGGTGTGCCTGTCTGGAGGTGGTACACTGAAATGAGCCCTGACATCAACTGAAATACAACCAGCACTCCACATTCACTCTCTCTCTCTGCTCCACACTAACAGCCTCCCATACAGAAGGGCTGCTGTGTATCCCAGGCTCTTTCCCTAAGTAGCAAGCCCTTAGCAGAGATAGAGCAGAGCCTAGGGCTAATCATAAAAGGCAGAAACATATGGTTTGGACTAGAAAGCAAAGGAAAAACAATAAATGCAATTATTGTCCCAGAATGTCATTGGGGCTTTAGCTACACCCTGCTGGTTTAGGGACTGCCAAGTAACAGGGCTGAAAAATCAAAGGGAAATTAAAATAAAAAATGTTACCTCCTTTTACAGGAGCCTAGTTTAAAATGATAGTTGCATTGCTCTCCTCACTAATTAATTTCCTATTGTAGTTGCTTGGCTTCAGAGGTTATAACGCTTTTGAAGCCTAGAGCAAATAATTAAAAACTTAATTAAAGATTCAAAGATTCACAAAAAGAATAACATGGAAAAGAGTGCTTCTCCGGGCTCAGAGAGCTACTTTTCCTTTGCAGCCAAGTGGTGTTTCCCAAAGGATAAGGATTAGATGCTCCCTCTTGTCACCAGTGCCAGGAGAAGCAAACAAATGCCAGCTCCAGACAAAATCTGGGGAAAGGAAACTGCAGGTACCCAGCATGCTGAGCCCACTGGTGGCAACAACACGAGACTTGAACTGCATGAGTGGCAACAACTCCCAAGAACTCAAAGCATGGAGCTGAGCAGCAGTTTGCTCAACAGCTGTCTGCAAACTTTTTTAAAAAGGATTTTCCGTGGAAATCTTCCAGCTATCTTTCTGACCTGGCACTGCTTTATTCCAGGAGAGCTGCTCACTCCCTGGCTAAGCTGCCTCCCAGGGGGAAGGTGAGCTGCAGCCTCATCTGACAAAGGGTGTAAGAAGGGACAGGAACATGCTGGTAGGACATCAAGAAGTTCAAACAAAGAGCAAACAAAGGAGAAAGAGGAAAGAACCAAGCACTACAATGTCCCTTGGGTCTGGCTCATACCTATGCACCATGGGTCATCCCTGCTTCATCCCTTTTTTTGCACACTAAGCAGCAGGAAGCTATGAGCTGAGACCCAGATGGAGAGCACTGCTGCTGGGGTACCTCAGCCATGGGTGTCTGGATGGCTGTGCTGCTCCCCAGGAAGCCCAGGAAGACACTGTGCAAGAAGGCAAATATTTTCTCAAGGAGATCTCTGTGTTTTCAAAGGCACCCGGGTAAGGTAAATAAGAAGAGGAGATGAAGGCTCTGAAGGAGGTGGCTTTGTGGGAGCTCTGGCTGTGGCTGGAAAAAGTTTCCTGAGCAATGGAGAGGGGCATGAAGCTGAAGGGCAAGGTTTGGGGAAAGTTAAGTGTTCCTAGCAATGGTTGGGGCAAGGCTTCCTGCAAGCTAAAGAGCAAAGATCCATCTAAACATCACTGAGGGAAGACAAGACAAAACCTAAAAAGCTGAAGAACATTTTTCTAAAATTAAATTAATGCAGATTAAGAACAGACTGAAATGGAGACAAAAGGAGGCAAAATAAAACGCACTAGGTGCACTTCAGATCTGTAATTATAGCTGCCCATCTGCCCAATTATTCAAATCTGTTTGGGTTTCCAGTTGTAGTCTATTCCATATTTCTAATGAGGTTCCCCCCAACAGGAAAAGATTTTTAAATTGGCAGCACGGCCCAGTTAGCTGGGCAGTCATGCAGACAGCACAACCTTCCTCTGGAACTTTAAGCCTATTTCATGTAAATGTTGTATTTTGAGTATAACATTTGGTTTTAAGTGAAAACTTTGGTTTTAAGTGAAAAAACCCCAAAAAACTAAAAAGAGGTCCTAGTGGAAGTGGGCTATTTTAAACCCACACCAAAAACATTGCTAAAAATAAAGTTAGAGGCTCAAAATTTTCTGTTATTCTCAGTGGTGCTGCTTTTTCTTATGCTGTGGAGGGAAAAGAGGAATCCCTTTATTTCAGCAGTACTGACAGCACTCAGACAAGAGGGGGTCCCTGTGCACAACATTTTTCATTTTATATGGCAGGTTCCCAATCTACCTCACATTTTGTTCTGGGAAAAAGAGATTTAGAAAAATTCCATCAGGATTCATTAGCACCTTTATTGAACAAGCTACCAGTAGAGCTGTCTCCACAAAAGAAAAAAAAAAAAAAATCTGTCTTTATTCTTCACCAATATTCAACATAGCACGAGGGGAGAAAATAAATTTAAAAAAATGTTTAACAACTACATTTAGTTTCTTTTTACGTAGGATTCAAGTGAGGAAAGTATTTATCAGAATGAAAAATGCTCAGAATCTGACTCTGAATTCATAGTTAAATAGATTTGCTCTTCTCCCAGCTCAGCTCAAGTGTTTCCACTTCTTTTGCTTCCAAGTGATGACTACAACCCGTATATTAACTTTAATGGAAAAGATAGTGAAGCACAGAGAGGAACTGTATGGCCTGCCAAAATCCCACAGGAGAGCACAGAGAACAAAGAATGGTCTCTAAATCTCTTGCCCAATGCACTCATTAGCCCATCATGACCAAGACACACATTATCTTTTGTACCTATCTTTCCTGCAGGCTGTATGAAAACAGTGGCTTGCTGGAAAAAAGCTGAACAGATGGTATGCACTTGAGAACGCACAGAATTATTGTATATGCAAAAAATAATTGTATTACTTCCATATGACTAACATAGTTTTTTCTTCTGGAACAAATTAAAACATATCTGCCATACAGAAATTAACATTGTGCAAACTAAAGCACCATTTCAACAGCACATATCACCCATTTCAAAGCAATTCGATAGGAAAACTAAACCACAGTTAATGCCTTTGGGCTTCAGTGCCTGAAGAAGTCAGAGAAAAATATTCTGTGAAGAGTATTAGTTTTCTTTAAATATCCATAATAGGTTTTAAAAAAATTTTGACCACAATTAGATTTACTGTGGCCGTTTCTTTGTCACTTAACAACAAATGCATGTAGATTTAATCATTTCATTAAAAATCCAGTAGTCTGTGTACCTCTTCATTTGTACTTTCAACCTACTTTTTTTGATAGGGAAACAAAACTAAACTCCAGCTTAAATCTTCCCAGCTTGACTTTTCTCCATTCCAGTCCTGCAAACACATTTGCCTTTTCAGAGCCCAAAATTGCTTTCAAAAGCACCCACCCATTACAGCAGCTTTCTTCAGACATGCATACACATTCCTACTGAAATCCAGGAGATGAAATTGTTTTAAAACTCTTACAACTACCTCCAGCTAAAGGCCTATTTCAGCATTAGAGTTAGTGTTGGTTGGTTGCTTTTTGGTTTGGGTTTTTTTTCCCCCCCCCCCTTTTTTTTTTTTTTTTTAAGATAAATTTTAGGAGAGAGGTCAAAAGTTAAGGTAATTTATAAATATTACAAATGAATCTCCATTAGCTCTGGAGAGGCTGTGGCTGCTCCTCAGTACTCAGCTTAGGAAGAATACTTCCCAAGGTCCTACAAACACTGCAATTCTCCAGGGATACCCTAGGGAGATGTTTTGACAGCTTTGAAGTTTGGTTTTATCACATGGGTTAGCTCCTAATGGATTGCCTTGGTCTCCTGGCTGGCATGTTTGTTCAACTTGCCTTCAACTCTGTTTATCCTTTTGTAAAACAGGTATTAAATGCAAGTCAGTGCAAGCCAGAATGACAGGGGAGAGGGGGAACATTTTTCCAGGCTCCCAAGTAAGAGTCTTGTTTCTCTATCTAGATGACAGAGTGCAAGTTGCTTGGTTGTACTGAACATTACACACGTGCATTAACACACATTTTCCCTGTAAAAAGAAAAGAATGTGCAATTTAAAGGAACATTTTCCTTCATAGATCTGCCCAGCAGATCTCTGTTTTGGTATCTGGAAACATCTACCTCACGGGGGCTTAAAGAGGGTGAATATCAGGGTCAAAAAAACCCCCTCATACAGCTCAGAGAAAGAACTCTTCCTTTCAGCAGGAAAGAAGAATAAGGTCATTGACGCATTAATGAATCTTGTAAACTGCCTTAATGAAGTTCTAGTTTTCTTTGCCTTTTTTTGAACTCTGTCACTCCATTATGCATATAAATTTAATTTATTTGGAGTATATTAAATTTTCTTCTGCACTAGCTGCAGTAAGTAATAGTTAGAAGCTAACAAAACAGAATTCCATTCTATTACCAGTAGGGAAACAAGAGTCTGTGTGCCAGTTCCCTTCACTGCACTGTCAGCAAAACAAAAATATTGTTACATTTACCAGTCCAAAATATAATTTTTTAAATCTTTTCACATGCTTGAAAGTTCATAAACATTTCCATGCCTCAGCAAAGCAAACGTAATCTGTCCAAGCAAGCACAGACTGAACTTCAGGAAAACTCTAAATTTCACAGAAGTTACGGGGGGAGGAGAAGACAATCAATTTCAAAACAGGCTTATGAAAACATTCAAAGAATAAGACACACACACACAAAAAAATATAGATAGGCTGTGCACAGATTTTTAACTTACCACAACAGCAAAGTACACCATAAAGAAAAATGATAAACTACTTGTGTAGCCAAGAAAGCCTGTAAAATAACAGTAAAAATAAAAGAGAATTTATAAGGAAAGTGATCCTAATGTACAGCTAAACCTTTACATTTTAGGTATGTTTTCTATTACAGTGCTTGGTATCTGGGGCTTAGGACTCAGAATAACAACATTCCAACTGCCTGTCACAGATCATTTATGTAGTTTTGTAGGGCAGAATTAAAACTGGCTTACCACTAATGGCACGCTGTAAGTAAATGCAGCTCTTTAATGTTCTGCTGTAAAGATTTTATTTTAGTATTGCAGACAAAATACTACTGCAACCCAAGTAATAGGTTAACTAGGCAGGGCTGGAAGGCAGAACACACTGCAACAACTTAAGTAATCCCCACCATCACCAGTCCCCTGCCAGTTAAAATAAATAAATAAGCCATTAAGGTTTTAAAGTCTTCAATTGTAATTGCCACTAAAGTAGAATAATATTCGCTTCTCTCCTTTAATTACTCACCGATTTTAGGAAGAAGTGCAAGAGGAAAAACAATGCAGACTGAAGTAATCAGTAGCAGCAGTCTCCCATCAAGGTACCAAGACCTGTTGGAAAAGCTACTTATGACTAATACAAAAACCCAGGAATCCTAAAATACATGTTCTACCTTAAAACCACAAAATAAGACACTAGGACAAGAGAAATAAAAAATTCCCTGTCTCACATGCTATTTACAGGAATTTCCATTGTGATATAAAAGAGAGTTCCCAGATAATGAGGAAGCAGAGCACCATCCCTCAACAAAACAGCTTTGCAGGCAAAGTTCCAGAGGCATGATCAGGGGTCTGACATGTGCCAAGTTATTTCTCAGCAGCACAATATTCCCAACAATATTCCCAAGCCTGCTTTTATTCCGACCAGTGATCAGAGGGCAAGGAATTTCACACTCTAAAGATTTACTTATATAGTACACTACATGTATCTTGAATTGGATTACACCAAGCTGTGTATTTACACAACTGGAAGAAACAGCAACATTAATTCCCACTTAGTGCTGAACTTCCTTTCCAGTTTATTACTCCTACACGACCTTAGTTCCCTGCCATTTCCAAGAGGTGTGAAATAGAAAGCTAAGCTACCCAACCCACTTGTTTGGGAGCTCAGTTACATTTTCTAAACATACCAGCTCACTCTGCTGCCCAACCTTCCTTACACCTATCATCATGGGGTCTAAATAATAGAAGAATCAACTTTCAGATAATTGACATTATGTTTGCTGTCCAGAGGTGATATAAGAAAGAACAGCAATAAAGTGGACTTTCTGATCCTTAACTTTGCACAAAGTGATTAATTGTTCTTTGTGTACATCCACAAAAAAAAATGAAGGACAGAGGGGATGAAAATTATGCTAAGGAAATCAGCTGTATTGTTTACACATAGAACTGTACATACAAAAAGAGCAACATATCAAGACTCAATTAATTTAAAATCTATTCAAAGTATCAAAATGTCATCTCCAAGCTGACCAAAGTACAGATATACAAGTTGTTAAGAAACAGAAACATCCTGAGGGTGGCTGCCCCTAACTTGGTAATAACCATATCCTGTACTGATAAACATCTTGCACATCAGCCCCCGACTTTACTACCTATAAACACCTCGGCCTTTGACCTTCAAGTTTATTTAGTCCAGGATATGGTTAGCACCTAATAAACAGGCAGCACCTCAAGTTATCATAAGGAAAGTAGCATAACACCTGTGTTAAAGAAAAATTACCATGCACATATATTAGATACTGTGGACAACCACTTGTAATACTAGGTTGAAAAAATATGTAATAGAAATGAACAGAGAAACATCAAGGATGAGGGCATCTTCACCAGATCAAAAATCAAAGCAACCCTTAAGTGACATTGTCTGCATTAAAAATTACTCAGAATACATCACTCCTCAAAGAAAATGTATTACTTGACTGGGTCTGCTGCTGCTGCACTGAAAATGCAACCTTGCCAAGCTCAGCTCTCAGCTGTAGTATTCTTCATGTTGTTAACATTCAGTGCTCACATTGTTTTAAACTTTTTCTTTCTCTCCAGTATGATGGATGTTCATAGGAGGAGGAACAGTATAATAACTAAGCTGAAATATTATGACTGCTGCACTCTGATACATACATGTGGGACCTCTGGTTTAAGTCTCTGGTTCTAAGCATTGCAGCAAATCCACAGTTGCCATCACAGCTCACAAGCTCAACAAGCCCGAGAAAAAATTATTCTGGTTACTTTATGGTAAATGAAAAAAACATTTGTGGGGGAGGAGGAAAAAAAGAGAGAGGAAAATTGCAATGAGGTGATGGGCATGAGAAAAAAAAATTGTGAACAGTTTAGTTTTGGAGTACCAATTATTTTATTTTAAAATATCTAAAAAAAAAAAAAAAAAAAAAAAAAGAACAGCAAATTACTGGTTATCATAAAATGTGGATTTTCTTCAAAATATTGTTGTAGAAATGCACTTATTTTCCAAAGGCAGAATAAATATTTTGATATTGCCTTTAAAATCAGTTTGATCTGCAAATTCAATCCCATATAATAAAAGCGTTCCAAATGTGAAATATGGAATATAAATCCATGACTCTACTGCAAATGCTGTGGCACGCAGATGTTCCTCCTCCCTCCCCCCCTATTTTAACTAGAAGCAGACATTTATAAATCTCTGTAATTTCATTCCTGAATACAACAGGACAACAGATTCATATGTTCTAAATTAGGATCTTACTCTCAGTCCATATCAATTATATAACACACAAGCAAGACAACTTAATTGCATCAATCATATCCTCCTGACAGGGTCATTAAATGTTAACAGAGGGCTCACAAATTACAACTTTTTAAACACAATCCTCATTTAAAACTATGTTCATGTCATGAAAACTATGTGGAATTCTTGTTACACACACAGACCGAAACATCTCAGCTTGAAATTAACAAGTGTTCACATTGTATGTTTGTGTTTTTTAATAAAGACATGAAAACTGGCTCTGAGCCTTCCAAACACAGGTACACCTGCTAACTTTTATCTGTAAAAATAATTCAAGGCATAAAACATTCTTTAAATGGCTTACCCAAAAGTCATTTGGATGGTATATGCATATAAAACATTTTTCACAGATAGTTTAACTGACACTTTTGATACATTTTAAGTACAGTTAAAGATAAATTCTGCACCCAAATGCAAGTGGGTCAGGTGCTACAGTGACATAAAAACAAAAAAGTGGTGCAACCACATCTGGAAACCAGTGGTCTAATTAAAATAGTTGAACCAAGCTAGTCAATATTCACAAGCTTTGCATAAATAAGTTGCTACTGAGGCTTGATAGTTGATTAACTCGTTCTGTTGAACAACTTCTCACAATTTAAAAACTATCAGTAAAAAAACCACTCTAAACATCTGCAATGAAGTATGTAGGAACAAACTATTACACTCTGCCATAGCAATTAATATTGCAAAATACATGTAATATAGATGTGGACACACAGAAAAAGTCAGCTGTCTGCATGCACCTGGAACACTGCATAACCACTGCATCTGAAACGTGTGCTTGGGAAAAGAACAGAGGAGCCAAATAGTGTCAAATAAACCTTGATCAACAGCAGGACCCCCAATAACAGCAACAGAAAGAAGGATGAGTGCTGGACTGACAGCCAGATTACCACTTGAGCTGTGGTCAGTATTCCCATGGACAATTTCAGCTCTTCCTAAATGCAAAACAGAACTTTTTTCCCCTCCTCCAACTGTAATTTCAACTAAGGAAGAAGGATGGAGGGGTGGTGGCACTGAGAATTTACCATGGCTCAGATAACAACCTGGCTGCGTGCTCGCATCCTGAAGATCTGCAATAGGACTTTGATAAACAAGCTGGGGGGAGCATTATCAACTGGGCAGCTTAATAAAGTTTTTGTTTATACTGCCTTTTATTTTCAGACAGAAAAAGCCTTTGAGCAGTATGCAAGTATATGGGATCTCCACATTCAACCTACTATGAGTCTGAGTAGGCTGTTTGTTTTAAAAGTGTCTCTTGGTTGGGCAAAGTCGCTTTGCATAAACGGAGCTGACGTAAAATTAAAAAAAGCAGTGATGTTATATGCTAAATTTGGGGACAGACAAACTGGAACACACACGCAGCAGATACAGTGGCAGGCTCAACACCACTCTGTATGAAGAGCAAAGTTTAAAGTATCATCTCGAAGGAGAAGGTGACAGCACCCATATGAACAGCTACTGACTACCACAGCTGGAAGAGTTACATTAGCAGACTGAAAAATGACATAAAAGACAATAGTTTTAATACAAAACACTTAAAAAAAAGCCTCTTACTGAAAATATATTATTCCAAGGGCCAGGAGGACAGAAAGATAAAAAGCAAAATTACCGCCACACTTAATTTCTCAAAATGTTCAGTATAAAATGGCAGAGTTACAAATGAAGAAATATAAAATGAACTACAGTACCTCTTAAACAATTCACCCACAACATTCAGGAATAACACAAGCACCACAGAGCCAACTTCACCACATTTAAACCCAGAGTAAACAGCCATAACATGGTTATGATACATGGTTATGAATGACAGCAGCACTGGAACAACCAGAACAAGATACTACAGTGCTGAAGCTGCAATGTTTGACTTAGCACATGCACAGATTTCTTGCAACAGTTCTAATAGAAATCTGAGGGGGACACGCCTTACATACAACTTTATAGCTCAATTGCAAATAACAATTTCTTTACTGGGAGCCAAGTTAAGGAATTATAAACCAAGTCTGGAAACCTGGCATTCTTGCCAAGGCAAGTCCAATTACTGGAGCAAGACAACAAAATATTTAAATTTAAATGCCTGCCATTTTTTGTACTGTGGTTTTGAAATATGTAAAGTCGTAACATGACAGCAATTTAAATGTTTCTCCTCCTCTCCCTCCTGTCCCCCCTCTTGTTTCCCCTGTTAAATTTTTACAGAAGGGAGATTTCTGTAGATGGAACTTTGCCACTGATTTTAAGGTCCTCTGATGGGAAATTGTTATAAGGAAAAAAAGAAAGAAACATGTTCTGTGTGTCTGCATTGAAGAAGTCTTGCACATGCCAAATGTATTTCATATTCCAAGAACTCCTGAAAATAACTGATTTTTTTTAGCATGTGAGATCAGAGAGGTGTCAGTACTCATCTCCTTCAGCAGTCCTGAACCACTTTCTTCATCAAAACAAATACAGAATGTATGAAGCATTTTTCCTTACCCACTCTCATTTCCACTTAGGAACCCTGCAACAGCACCAGGAAGTTCAGACTTCACAACTAAAAGGTAAGATGACATAGCTGCAAACAGAAGCAGAACAGATTTAGTAGAGGAATAGCAGTATCCCTGATTGTAACAATGAGCATGGCTTAACCAGAGTGGCTTTGAGACTGGAACACCTCAGCTATAGATTAGACACCATGGCACCAGAATCAGAATTTATTTTCTCATGTACTTCCTTTAAAAATAGCTGCAAATCCCTGAGTATTGTACTGATGTTTGCTAATGTCTCTAAAGAGACTGTTGCAATGTGAGTCCTGAAACAAGGAAAACATAATCCAGAGGACTAAAAGGCAAAACAATATAAAATATAAATCTGACCTTTTACCTGGGAATAGAGACCTACAGGCTAGAGACAGACTACAAGGCTGTGGCACTTTTTCCTCTTTGCAGGACATTGCTAATGGCAAGTGTAAATAATAAGATTTGTTTCTATTAAAAAAAAGTTTTTTTTTTAAAGACTCGGTTTTTATTGTTGTTCAATTGCTCTTGTACTCAATTTCTGTATGACAAAAATTCAAAGATGAGAATAGAACCTGAAAGGTTCTTTACATACTGCATGGTTTGGTCCTTGGAGGTAAGAGGATCTCTGCTCTGAACCCCACCACCAGGAAAAGCCCAACAACAGAAAGTGCAGAACTACACAGGAACTGTGACTCAGAAGAGAATCTGGTAGCTACTCTTATAGGAGTCAACTTGAAATCAAGTGCTTATAATTCTGTTCAGAAAAAAAGCAATGATGCATGTGCACAAATCCAAAAGCCACTTCATTGTATCACTTTTCTCCTTTACTACATAAAATGATCAAAGGAATAAATAAGCAGGGTTTTTAAAATTACAACTTATACTAATCTTCAGATACTGTTCATGTCACTTTTTCTTTTACAAAAGCAGCAACTATTTATATGAATCAAAAACCAGCAGAAAATAACCCAGAAAACTTGAGCTTTACAAACAGCTTCAATGAGTAACAAAACATACATGACACTCCCTTCCATCCCTCAGCAGCAATTTTACTAACATGCTGACAAAAGTTTAGTTACATTTAAAACTTGACAAAAAATTAATTTGTTGCATTTAAATTTTACTGTTCTAGATTTATTCTTTAGAATTTTGGTGTGGTTTATTTAATGATTCTCTGAAATTAAACCAAAGTTTTTTAAAGAGGTAAACCAGTAAACCTCTATAAGATGATTTTTTAATGTGGGTTATTTTCTTAAAAGCAATGTTTTGAACTTTAAAAAACCCATGTGGACTCAGACACTGTTGTGCTACAGCAGTTAATGCTAAGTTTTGAAGGCAGGGAACGTGATGTCTATAAAGAAAGTGAATTCTATTAATACAAAGTGACATCCACCTACCGCAAGGTTAAATTAAAACCACTTGGTAACTCACTAAATAAGGAACTATTCACTTGTTCATAATGAAAAGCTCTGGTTTTCCCACTCTTCAAGTGCACATGTAGCTGTTGATTGTGTCTGGTGAGGTATTTCTCTGCTGTCCTGATTTTGCTCTCCTATTTGTATACAGCAGAAGACAGACTCAACCACAAAGATCCTTACAGTATGCATGTTTCTACATCACCAGAATCTGTAAGTAAATTAACATAATTTCTTACACCAAGCTACAAGCAGATGCATCTTTCACCTTAAGCAAAGAAAGATTTTTTTTTAAAAATTACATTGGAAGTAGAGCAGGAAGGAAAATTGCTCAAATTATAATTCAACTTTATTTACCCGTAAGCCTTCTTCCTTGTTTTACACAATACTTTGTACACAAGCAAGTCAGAATTTTCACGTATTTATGTCCTTCAGAAAGATTTAAAAATTAGCTCTTTTGCAGCCTCAGCTGCAGAAAGCTTCAAATTAATTTCCAGATCAGATTTCCCCCTAATATGCAATCTGTCACTCTTCCCTTGCATTTCTGTTAGCCTCTGGCTAATCATTTGATCACTTATCCTTTGTTGTGCACTTACTCTTTGTTTTTAAAAGAGGAGTCCTATTTCACTGAATTCCACTCCTAAGTAGAGAACCAATCATGCACCAAGAAATGTGCACATGCTAAACATTTGTATGCATCTTTCTTCCTTTCTCTGGGCATATGGGAAACAATCTCACACAGTAGGATTTTTTTTTTTTTTGTCCCCAGATTATATTCTCTTGTTTTTTCTAGAAGATGAAGAAAATAAAGAAGAAACGATTTTATTTATAACCTTATGCCTAGGTAAGATGACAAATCTCATACACAAACCTGAGCAGGACAACCACACTAAATACAGTTTAAAAGTCAAATCCTGATTTTTCTTCTCTTACACAGTTGTAATTCTTCTTACAAACAACAGCTCCTTGCAGCTTTACTCAGCATGGAAGAGACACTAACCACTGTTATTGACATTAACTCTGAAATGTACTACAAAGGGAGGAAAGAACATTGTTTTTTAAAGCTGAAACCAAAACAGCAAAGCTTCTCCAAAAGGGACACAGCAAGATGAAAAAACGACCTCAAGTAGGAATAAAGTGCCTATGGCACGACAGACAAGAAGTCACGTATCCTCTGCTCCAAATAAGTACATTTTACTTAACTTCCCTGACACCCACACAACCGAGGCAATGTCAAGTTTAATTGCAAAAACCAAACGTCAGCTTTCCTTGGCAGTCTAAATGTGTAGAGGAAGGAAGAGATTACACAGTCACAGGGCTAAACTGTGGCACTAGTGAACACAACAGAGAGCACACCTTGTGCTTTGATTTATTCCACTCTGGCAGTATTAACTTGCTCTGTCATATCAAAAATAATTTCAGTGTTTTAATGGCTAAACTTAAGGCAGTTTTTACCACGTACAAAAATGTCAATAAGCATACATTCAGCTGCAGGAGTGTTAAAAAAAACCACAAACAAAAACAGTGTCAGAAGCAACATTCCCTTCAGAGTCTACACCCTCACACATGAGGCTTTTCCAATGTAATGTCATCCTCTAAATTAAAAAACAATGTTGTACATTCTCCCTGTCACCTTTTCTTTGCAACATGAGATATCTATCTTTGGTATCAATGAATGAGGCAGATTTCTTGCAGAACCAACACTGTACAATGGCATAAACTGAGGCTTTAGCAACATCCAGATGCAACAAGTGCTTAACTACAACTACAGGAGCAACCTTCATATAGTTGCTTCCTAATTTTTAAGTCCTGAAGTTTCATAGATTGTTATTTTTAGAAATTTTCAGTGTGCATCACCAAGGGCTACTTGACTGAAAACTAAGCAGGTTTGAACTTCTCAACAGACCTTGACACAGAAATGCCATAAACCACTATTCAGCTGAAATTAAAATTTTATTTTTTTTTAACTCAACAGGTTTACCACTGCCTTGAAAGCAGCAAGAGATTATATATATATATATATATATATATATATATATATATATATATATATATATATATATATATATATATAATTTTTCATGGTTTAAAACTTAGTATTAGATCTTTGACTAAAAAGAAACATATGTAAAATACAAAGCAGGATGCTTGCTTTTTACTTTCATTATTATAACCTGTAGTGCCACCAAGACATATGACTCTCTGTAAATACACATTATTCAGAAAGTCCTTCTTGTGCCATAATGTTGTTTAGCACTCAGCATATGTGCCCCTAACCTGATAAAATATTTGTGGCTAGAAAAAAGGGAAGCCAAGTTTTTGTTTTTTAAAAGTCTTCAAAATACCTCTTCTGAGGTAGCTCAATCTTAAAATCAAATATGTGAGTAGCTTTTTGGTTATCAGAAAAAGAACTGCAACTTTTCCTTATTATGCTACCCAAAAAAGATCAACTGCTGAAGCCTACCACAGTGATGCAAGAGGATATGTACATTAAACCTATGTGTTAATAGGTAACTTACTCCTTCCTCAGACTATGGCTGGTGATAAATCCCTTCAAATCCTTTAAATGAAGAGACTGAATTTAACTCTTGTGGTCAGTTTTTTCCTAATCTACCACTGTAGCTGATCACATCAGAGAGCTATAAAAATGTCTTGCATTATTAAGCACTGTGGAAAAAAGGAACCAAGCTGCCCTCCAAACTTCATACAGGAGGAAACGGGGCTGGGGAAAAATAAGCAGTAGCAACACATCCACACTGGTTGTTCAGCCCTTGCTACAAAAAAGAAGGGTGCTGACCTGGGAGTCAGGGCAACGAGACACAGCAATCTTGACTCCCACCTATGGGAATATTGTATAAAACAGAGATTCCTCATGAATGCCTATAAACAGTAAGTCAAAATACTTCTAGCTTCCCATCCTTTAAAGAGTTCAGTCAGCAAGATCACAGTTTTCCCCCAAATACTGAAAAGATTGGAGGCTGAAAGACAGAAGTAGCAGAAGACACTACTGGTCGTGGCACTCTCCAGCCCAAAGGAGCTGGATCTGTCACAGCAACTGCATGTGACAAACCCCTTTGGGATTGTGTCTCCTTTTGCTGGTACGGAGGTTGTTTAAAACTGAATCTGTCCTAATCCAAACAATGTGGCAAAGTTGATAAAGGAAAGCAGGGAAGGATTTCAAGAAAGTTAAACTAGAAAAGGTTTTGGGCAAGCTCGTATTTTTCCTCTCAAAGAACTGGAATGGAATAGCAAGATAGGAAGTGTTTCAGTATTGCACTCAGCTGCTCATAAGCAATTTGAATTGGGGAAACATCAGGAATGATGCATGGATACCACTGAAAACCATCAACTATTTCAGCTCTCATATCATAAGGACTGAAGAACATGCTCTCTTGTTTTCATTTTGCAATGACTCCCGACATAGTCAACTTTAAAACATCTCCCAATTACTTCATGTATTGTTTTTAATATTTCCTTAGTGAAAGCTTAAAAACCAAGAAAATTTGTTGGGATCACTGGTTTGTTTTTAAATACAGATGTAGAATGGAGGATGTGGAAGGAGACAGAATATTTGTTCATATGGAGATGTTCTAAAATCTTTTTTGCAAGTCTTCACGTTACAGATACTCATCCTAATTAATTTCCAATTCCCTGCTTCCCTTTCCTTCTAACTTTAGCTTTTACCTGAGTTACCCTGGAACTTACCTACGGCAAGCTTTTAAAAAAAAAAAAAAAAAAAAAAAAAGTCCTTATTCCACAGGGAACATGTGGGCAGCAGATTTTTAGTTTGGTAAAACTTCATTAGTTTAATTGTATTTATACAGTTATGCTAATAACACTGCAATGTTTTCTACACAGCTCACCATATATTCCATTCTGAAGCACAGCTGCAGGTTAGAATTTTTATTGGTGTTTATATTTAAAGCAGGCTAATTATTCTTTACAGTACCAAACCTTCCAATAACCACTTGATGCAATACAAAAACACAAGAGCATGGGTCATCCATTGTTAGATTAGTACAGGAGCTGACAAACCTGCCCTTAATTAAGAAAGCCCTGCTGGGGAAATCCTCACTTTGAATCAGTAAGGATAATTATTAGGCTTTCAGGTAGAAAAGCAAACGGCACTGTGAAAACAAACATTCATGTTTGTTTGAAAACGGAGTTAAGATTTTCCAGCCTTAAAGGAAGCTCAGTAATTTCTCAAGGTATTAGCAATGCAGCTCTAGGCACCCAACAAACTGTGTGACTTGAACCACTCATTTTCAAAGTTTTGTAGAGCATTGTGCTCTGATAACAAAGAGGGATATTCCCACCACCACCTTCAGACTCCCAAAATTTAAACTGGAGACAAATTTTGGAAATACTTTTTAAAACTAAAGTTCAGAATGGAAAAATGCCGGGGGGGAAGGGGGAGAAGGGAATAGTGTGCAAGCCAAAAATGCTCAATTAATTCGATTAAACAAAGTGTTGTACTTTTAATCCATGCGCAGCGTTTATAAGTACAGAAAGCACACAGTGACCCCCTCCTCAGGCACACTCAGGAGTTAAATACCGCATCGTTCACTTCACATACACGCAAAAGGGGGTGCGCGGAATGAAGCGTGTAGGAAGGGGAAAGTGCTGAACGAAGCAGGGAAAAAAAGGGGTGTGCGGGATGAAGCAGGAAAGGGGGTGTCAGGAATGAAGCAGGAAAGGGGGGGGGGGTCATGCGGAACGAAGCAGACACGCAGGGGGTGTGAGGAAGGGAGCTGAGGGCGGGAGGTTGGGAGACGCGGGAAGCGGCCCCGGCGGCGATGCCAGAAGCGGGCGGCAGGGGGAGCGCGGGCCCCGCCATCCCGCACTCTGCCCGCGGCCGCGGAGCGGGGACTGCGCGCCGCGGAGCTTGAGAAATAGCAACTATCCCCGAGTAAATGTCCCACGTATTGCACTCAAAGGTGGGTTCCTGCGCGCTGTGCACCGCGCTGCCTGTATTAGCAGGCCGTAAAATGGAGCTAAAGAGCCGAATGCTAATCCTGGAACTTCTCTCTACTGCCTGAGGCACTGAGGCGGATCCGAGGATAAAACAGCACTCCAGGGATACAGCAACAATGCCTTTTCTTCATGGCTTAATTTTACAAAGAAGAAAAACACGTACCTTTGAGGACACTGTAACTGCAGAATATTGAAATTAAATCCACAAGCACCGGTTACAAAAATTGCACTTAATTAAACTGTATTTACACTAGAAAACAAATAATTCTTTGTAAAATTAAGCTCTGGAAAGCTCGGTTCTGAAGAGCGATGGCAGTGATCCCTTGGGTACAAGCCAGGACAGGCTCCTCACTCGGATCCTCCGTACCAGAACTCCCCTGAAAGCCTCAGCCCACTGACAGACACCGTCAAAAACCCGAAGTCTGCTGCACACAGCCCCTCACTCAGTCCACCCATACTGCGGGGCTGCACTGCAGGTCCTCCTGCTGCACTTAATCCCTCTGCTAATAATTTTTCATTAACCGAACTGACGCACTCGGCAGGTTCTGTGTGTCACAGCCACCCGGCCCTGGGGCCCGGTCCCATCGCCCCCGGCAGTGACCTTCAGCTGGTACCAGCCCCAGGCCCGCAGGAGTTTGCTGTAAAACTCCCCGCATGCCTCCCGCCAGACCTCACTGCTGAAGATTTGTTGGTGTTGGCAACAGCCTTAGAGCTGCTCTTGTGCAATACCTCATTGTGCTTGTCTCCCTTTTTTCCACCAGCCTTGCTGAAATAATTCCCTCTCTAGCTTCATTACATACCCTTCCTGATTCCTGCCGATTTTCTCTGGGGCACAGGGCTGTGCAACTCTCCTCCTTTTCAGCCGCATCCGCAGAGAGGGGCAATTCCAGGAGGAGAAATTCCAGTCTTCCTCCCCCTCTTTGGGAAGCACCTAGGAGGCTCGCAGAACTTCCCTGGCAGGAGAGGGGGGAAGGGATGCACACTGCCGAGCCACGGCCTTGGCCCACTGTGCCTCATCCATCACTTCCTAGAAGCACCAGGCTATTAAAACAATAGCAGGGACTGGTTCCAATTCCTCTTGCTCCTGGGAAGGATTACATAAAGAGCCCTGTAACCCAGCATTTTCCATGGCTCCTTCTGCACCTCCAGCCACACAACTTCCCCGAGGACCCTTCCTGATCTCAGAGGTGAGAAGGTCTGAGATCCTCCAAGATCTTCTTCTGCACAGCAGGCACAAAACAGACATTTGGAAGATCACCCCGTTTAGAAATCTGGGGCAAAAGAAAAGGCTCAGGACTGGATGAACAAAGCTACAGCCTGGTAGCACAGAATTTGACTGCTGCTTTTCTAGTGTCCACTCTGCAGCCCCACAGACACACTAAGCAGCTCTTTGAAGAAAAAGGCAGTTCCCATGTAACCAATCACTCTTTATTTACATCAAAGAGCTCCCTGACTCGGCCAAAATACTGACAAATGGAAGAGTATAAAAAAAGGAGCTCTGGCCATCCCATTCAACCACTTGGTTTCACTTTCTTCACAAACACCTACACTGCAAGAACAAGTAGATACTGATGGAAGGAAACCTAGGCAAACAGTCTCAATTTTTAACTAAGACTCTGTATACATTCTATAAAGTCTGTAAGTCACAGTATTTAAGATTGCCTTATTTACATTTGGATATTGAAAGTTAACACATTATCCTGATGCATCCTTACTTAATCCTTTGTACTGCAATGGATTTTAGTGTATGATTTGTGTTACTTAGTGTGACACAAGTGTTCGAAGAGACAGTTAAAAATCTGCATGGAAGTTGTGTGCTCACATTAGACATAGATTTTAAAATTTCAGACAATGTATTTGAAATATTTTTTTAACCATTTAAATTCCAAATTTGATGGACCTATGGTTGTACAAAAATGTTTCTCTCTTCTTTGGGTATCCTGCTAGTAGAAAAATAAACTCCCTTACCTACACAAATCTATAACTATACAATTAGGCTGCCAAATTCAAATTTGCACCCTAGGCTTTCTGTTTTAGAAAAGCAAAGATGAAAAATGAGAAAGCATAACTATATTGAAATGACTACTACAAAGCTCTCTGCAACACAAATGAATGCAAATCACTTCCGCAGCTGAATTATTTTTAGAAGTGATCAGACCAAACTTTAAAAAAAGCCCGGAGTAGATGCTGAGAGTGACAATAACCCTAGTAAAGCTGCTTATTTTAATCACAAACCATCATTCATTATCTCATGCTCTCCAATCACTTCTGAAATAAGATACTGGATGATGCAATGTATGCAGGTCTGATGATGGAGGAGGTAACAGAAAACAATTTTATTTTTAGCTTTACTCTGAAATTAGAGATGTTGACAGAGTCTGGATGTCTGCCCAACAGGCACAGTGCTGCTGGCTCCTTCAAATGGCCAGAAGAACAAAAAGAGGGGAACACCTACCAAAGGGCACCAAGGGGGAAGGGGTAGTTTTACACTTAACTACTGCATGGCTCCCGTTCAGGACAAACTATGCTCCAGTCTCACCACTCCCATTTAAAATCTGCAGATGGACCAGAAAGAAAATTTCTTTCTCTGCATTTCTTCAAGTGTCAAGGCTCATGAGATGTGAAGAGAATTCTCCATCCCTCTTTGAGCTTTCTGTTTTGTTGTTTTTTTTTTCTTTTTTAAAGAGCCTGCTACCCCGCAGTATACTTAACTTCAAAGATGATTCCTGACACTGTGCTGCTCTGCTGACTTGGACTGCAGCATCACAAGCTTCTGCCAAAGGCAGTTGTTAAGGGGAGAAGTAACACAGCTGGGAGCTCTGTTCCCAAACAAAAATCTAAATACTAAACAGAAGCTGCAACAGCTCCTTGCAGTGACAGCACAATACATCTTCTGCATGAGAGAAGGTGCCAGGGAGACCCAATTTATAACTCATGTTTCCACAGATCACCCTTCCTCACAGACTGGGGCATGTGTTGGTGCTACTAGCACTGCCTCAGAGAAGGAAAATCAGCTTTCTCTTTGCAGTGCATTTGAAACTACATGATCTTTGCAAGAAAACATACCAGATGCATGAACTACTACTATTTGCTTACATGAAAGCTATAGCCCTTGGAACCAGAAGAACCAAAACAGAGTTTTGAAAGCTTCCATCAAAATGAGGTCACTGAAAATATTTGAAAGAAGAGTTTCAACTTGCAAAAACCTACTTTTTAACTGGCTAGACAGAAAGCCACTGGCTGGCAAACAAGGCTCAACTTGTTGGCAGAGAAGTCCACTGCAGAAGACAAAATAAGTAGTTTGATAATATGCATGAGTTTGAGGCTCTAGAGTTACTGAGCTGAATTTTATTAAAAATTACACAGAGAAGGTTATGAACTGGTATGAGGAAGAAATGAGAGTCATATTTCCTTTGACCAGTCTTGTACATGATCCCAGAGTCTCCAGAACCTGTACTATGTATCCCTCCTTCTCTAGTACTGTTTATTTAGAGGTCCAGTCATACGGGAAAGGAAATTAAAAAAAAAATGTTCATTGCTACAGAATATCCTGTAAAATCTGTGTGAATAAATAATCCTTAATCTTGGAATTAATACATTCATTCCAGCCTGAAATTAATGCTTGGGTTTTTATAGCCTTTTAAATTGGGCAGGTTTTATTACTGGAGCTTTTAATTTAAGAAAAGATTTCAATTTTATAATGAAAGCAGTTACTTGGTCTAGTTCTAGGTCTCTACATAATAACAAAACCCAGGAATCACTGTGTTATCTGGGCTCTACAATACAGCCCTAAAGGAAAGAACAGCAGCACTGGGATGTTGTTTCCTTCTGTCACTGTATGTGAACATTTGTCTTCTTGGGAGTAAGGGACAGAGAGGAGGAAACTTTCATGTAATCCCTCATCCCTCAAAGCAGCCAACCCAATTAAGGTAAAAAAAACCCAAAATTCTTGTTAGACACTCTCTACTTTCAGAAAATTCCCTTTTAAGGACACTAGTACTTCCTAAGTTTCTAGTATGTGAAAAAACCTGAGTTAAGAGCTTAAATGCTTAGATGATTTTAATAAACTAATAGTAGTTGTCTTTGTATTACTTTATACACCAAGGAAGTAAGAATAAGGTAACTGAGCAGCCCAGCACATGGCAATACTGATTACCAGCCCACAGTGAAAGTCAGCAAACTAAACAACCCTCCCAAAACACAAGGTATTGAACTAACAACAAAAAAGCTACCATTAATAAAGAACATATGAAACTTCAGGGCTAAGTAAACATTCAGCTGTTACACAAATCCCTAAAACGCACAAGCAAGTTCCAACAGCACAAACCCAAAACACATGATGTGATAAAATGTAGCTACCAGATGCAATTTATGGAACTGTGCAGAGGAGATGATGCTTCCTCAGCCCCTTGCAATTACCAAGGTCAATTATAATGGATGTGCTCCATGTCCTGTCATGCAATACCAGGCAAACAATCCAACCCCCCCGTGTCCCTCCATCTACCCTGCTTAACATGATGACATAAAGCTTTTCTTTAAGTTTTCTGTCATTTTAATTAGTCTCTTTAGAATACTCTCATTTAATTAATGCCTTTGGTGTCTTCGGTTAATATTGAGCACATGAAGTTTCTTACCTCCAATATTCTGGATAATTATTGTAATTGCAACAAGGACCTGCAAAAAAAAAAAAAAAAAAATTTCCTTAGAAAGGGTTAAGGATAACTGAAATCATATGTCTATAGCAGTCATGAAACACATATGTATTATCTTAAACAGACCAGATGTAGAAGTGATAACTAGTATGGAAAGGAAGGGCATTTTCTCTTTACTGAAGAGTTTAACACATGGAAACCAATGCAATCTAAAAGGAATATAAAAGAAAAAAAAATCTCCCTGACAATACTGCAGTGAAAAAGCAAGAGAAGTTACAGAGTGAAGCGTGTTCTCCAGAAAATGAGGTTTTAAATCACTGAAAACATGGAAGTGCATTCTGACATCAGGTAAGTACAAATGAAACTGATCATTCACCTCTGAAAATACAGACAGAGATTTCTAAAAGCTATTTCCTCACTCAAAAAACTTGAATATTCTTAACTGTAATGAACATCATTATTCCTTTAAACTTGTAAACAAGATAAAACTACATAGACTTCTTTAGCATTTATCATTACTCATACTGGACTGATACAGACATAAAAATCACAGGCTATTAAAATATTTGTCTAAACAAAGAATCAACTTCCAACTGAAAAAAAAAAAAGGTGTTTTCCCAGGGTTTTCCTTTCAGTTCTGTTCTAAAATACCATCTAATATAGCTTTTCTTTTAACCCCTGACTTAACAGGATGGTTCTACATGAGTGCTACCATTAAGTCAACTTGAAAAATAAATAAACCAGTTACATGAAGAAAAGCTAATTAGTACTTTTGAGTAAAATCTGAAAGCAGAGTTGCCATTTTTCCAATTTCTCAGCTAGAGAATCAAATTAGACTTCAAAAAAATTCAAAGTCAGTTCAAAAGTTGCCAGGGAAAGGAAAAAAAGAAAAAAAGAAGAAAAAAAAAAAAAGATATATTGGAATTTGCCATAGGTGGAAAAAAGTACTTCATTCCTTTGGAAAGGGAGAATCAGCAATCTTCCAATAGCAGAAAATCTCCATTCTCACAAAAATCAAGAGAAATATTTTTGACCATAAGGTTCTGCAAGTACTCTACTTCTAGAGCAGTTAACCAGGAGTTCCCTGTTAACCTAAGATACCAAATTCAAACAAGGTCCTACAGCAGTCAGTCTGTATCATCAGCAAATTACTCTAGGCAGGAAAGAGTAAGTCCTATTTTAAAGAAAAAAGAAAAAAAAAAAAGCAAAAAACAACAACAACAACAAAAACCCCAACAAAAAAAGCACCATGATTTAGTTTCTGACGAAGGTGAGGGGAGTTCTGGGACAGGACTAGATTCAGAATGCTTGTGCTAAACTAGGAAAATCTAAAAACCAACAAGATCAAATAAAAGCAATTAATTCAGGAAGCAGACCTCAAACATACAAATTAGAATTATTAGATTTCAAATAGAGAAAATATTCAGGGATAACACAATCAGTAGCATGAGGCACCCACAGAAACAGCCAATCTTGTTTTGGGACATAGTACCAGCCATACTCTATCTAGAATATATTTAGATATTTAATCTTCTTGTCACTCTGAGTTCCCAGCCAGCTTACTGTGCTCCATTTTCAGGCAAGTTTTAAGAAAGGTGTACAAATATCAAGGATACTTCAAGAAAGATAAGATTTCCAAAAAATGTCAGCTCATCAGGAAAGCCTGGGGAGCTTTGGTTAATTATTTAATGGAAACAACAGCTTCCCAGCCTAGAAGTAACCCAGTGCTCTCCGTGTACACTGAAAATAAAGAAACAGATGATTTTTAACACAAGGTATTTAAACTGAAAATTATGAAACAGTGCATTAGGAGGATATAAAAAAATACTGATGTTGACTGTGATGCTGTGAAACCTCCTTTGCTTAAGCTTCTAAATAGCAGGTTAGACAAGTGTCTGCCAAGAGTGGTTTATGCACGTTCAGCCCATGTTCAGAGCAAAAGCAGGCTAAGGCATATTTTAGGATCTCCTGAAGTTCTCCATTTCTAGAACTTCTGCATCTAATGGCTTGTGATTAATGTGCAGAGAACAGCTTCTGTAAAAAAAAATATTTCATTTCATATCTTGCTAATATCGAGTTTTATCATCTCGAGGTAGATCCCATCTTAACTTTGATCAATAAATATTGATCCTCACAGACTACACTCCTATCTGCTTAGTAATGCTAATGGAAGTCTTACAAACACCTCATAGCTCAGATGCAATTCTCAGTGACACTTAAAACCTAAGTAATTAGACTCTACTCTGTTAAGCAGTCCTGATTTTAAAAAAAAATTACATTGCTTCAGTGAATCTGACTTCTGTGTGGTAAAATCTGCTTTTAGTGTTGTGTAACTGAAACACAGAGCATGGAAGTGCTTAATATTGTGCAAATGTGTGGTATTCACCAGCAGCATTTCCTGTGCACTCAGTATTACTGGACAACACTGATTATCAGGAAAAAGATTCAGTACACACTACTAAAAAGTCACAGCTTACATGCTGATTACTCTTATGCCAAAAATGGTTACTTTGCAGGTGGGCTTTTTTTGTTTTGGTTGGGTTTTTTGTTGTTTGCTTTTTAATCACAAGGTAAAACAAGAAAAACACATTAATCTGGAAAGCTTATAAAATAAAATAAAATTTTTTAAAAAATCAACATGCATTAAGCATGCTCTTATTTATTCCTAATGTGGAAACTACATAAAGGTTAAACACTTATCTTAGATCTCTATTAAATGCTAACGAATGTAATGAATTTTTCTGTATACTAAGATGCCTGTAATTATGCTACTTATTTTGTTTACAACTCTTCACTCTGTAAAGAGCAGTTACATATCAGAAGCATCAAGAAGAAAAATACACAGATCAAAATAAATGCTCACCTTTCCAGCTGATCCAAATGCAAATAGCCCAAGGTCTTCATAAGTAGTGACAGCTGTTAGTATGGGGAAAAAAAAAAAAAAAAAAAAAGCTAAAATATATTTAATATATTTAACTTCAAAATAATTTGAAAGCTCTAGCTTTGCCTCTTTTTCTCTTTGTAAATTAATGCAATTCAGGACAGAAAAAGAGTATTTTATAGTATAAATATATATAGTATAAAATAGCTTTTATTGACACCTGTACTCCTGCTACAAAATACAGGTATATGCTCAACCATTCAGACTCTCAGAAACTCAGTTTAATATTAGAAAAATATTAAGTAATATAAATAAATTAAATAATATAAATATAAAATAATACTAACTATACAACATTAATGGCAAATTGCCTTCTTCCAAAGATTTTTGCAAGTGATACTAAGGGTGAAGAATTCTGAAATTAGCTTCAGCAATCAGATACAAGACAGTCTCATATTTTATTTGTTCAAAGGGTGCACTTCTTTTAACTATGACAACAACAGAGGCTTTGTTTTCATCTTTCCATGAATATAAACATCAGTCACCAGCTGGTCAGCTTTTAAAAACTCAGCACTATTTATTTTCAAGCAACCTGAAGGTAACCACCAACCCTTGTTGAAATCTCTTACTAAAAACCAAAACACACCAAAGCAAAAGCAAAAGCAAATCCTGCCCTTACCTGCAGCTGACTGACATAATGACATTAAAATAGCCTGTGCTTTCCTGTGTGCTGTTGTTGAATTGCAGCTGAAGCTCACTTCTAATATTGGTGGTAACTCAAACCAATTCCTCCTCAGAGAGAAGGAAATCATATTAAAGTCTTTCATTGTTGCTCTGTATTTTGTTAGTAGAAACGTGAGTGATACCAAAAAGATGAAAGTTTTCTGAGAAATACCACTCACTTTCTCAGTGTATAATAAAACAGCCCGCAGCTGTAAATACCTCAAAGGGTAAAATTAAACCCAAACCCACGTAATTTTATTGTCCCAATGCCTGCTTTCTCTTCCTTGTCTCTGCTTGGTACTGCTTCTACTCCTGTCACATCTTAATTTAGGGCCCAGCTCTGCAATTTGAGCTGCAGGGGCCAGACCTTCACACCTGAGTGAGGTCCCACTGAAATAAATGAAACAAGACACGGGAGCCACAGGGATCAGATGACAGGACGGGAGCCTCAGACTGCCAACTGCCCAAGCTGAGGTGGTTTTATTTCACTCAAGTTCTGCACACAGCCAGAAAAATGCTCCAAAGGAGAAACAAAAAACCAAACCCCACCACACACACACTAAAAAACTTCATTAGTTTTCTCATATGACTTTCTCAAAGGCAGTATTTCCACTTCTGCTCTACACTGCTGACACCAATTTTGCTATGACAAAATAAAGGACAAAATCAACTGAGGGAGTCAACCCACAGCATAAACCTAAACTACTTACATCTGCTGTTACACAATACAAATCACATATAGATATAATTAAATAACAAGTAAGCCATAATACAGATTACCCTGTATAATTCTTAAATTTGTATTTATAAAGTGGTTGATCACAATGAAAAAAAACATTTTAGAACGTCCAACAGCAATTAAAAAAAAAACAAGCAGCAGCAAAATGTTAAGCATATTTAGGGAAGAGCTTTTTTTATCATATGGGAACAAATATCTAAAGAGTTACCAACAAAGGGAACTACATTTCCCACACAATCCCAGAACAGCAGTACGAGACCTTAGAATATTTTCTCTAGTAACTTTGCTTTTGTAATCAGTTTAGTCCTGTGAACACTGAGCCCTCATACTTAATCACATTACTCTTGCAATTTCAAAACTAGATGGAATAAAATATTAAGCACAATTGGTATAAACAAGTTCTGCCTGATTGGCTGGATCTCTATTATGTTATTAACACTAAATGGAAATTACCCACTTGTATGCAAAGTGAAACTGGCAAGTATAGTACACATGACTGAATCAGAAAATGAAAAGAAAAATAAAAGCCATGAAACATGAAAGCACAATCCACCTAAAGTCCCAGTTCCTCTGCTGCACAGATTAACCTTATCCTTCTTCAGACAAAGCCAACATAGGTTCTACAGCATTAACATCAGGAGAAAAACTAATCCAAATCTAACATTTGACACCTGGGAGTACTGTTTTTGCTAAGCATTTTGGTCTACACAAAACAATTTGATTACATCAAAGTCCAGACCATAATAATTTAAAAATGAAGACACTTCTTTGCTTGTGAGCTACAACTAAAATGCCTGTGTTTAACAAATCTTGGTCTCTTTAAAATGGAATTAATGTTAGAGCTTCCTTTTCAGGAGGTATTTTGTAGGCCAGCTCTTTCTTAGGATTATTTTTATTATTTGAATACCAGAATGATTATCTTACAAACACTTTCAAAGGTTTTTGTTCGCCACCCTTTAAATTATTTAGCTCATTTTTAATATAAAACTTCTAAAATTTGTTTTCAGTTCCTTGCTATGTATTAATTTTGCTGCTGTAATGTTGTTCAGAAATGCATGTAGGTTTTATCAAGGAAAATATTCAATTGTCTATTCTGTGAGCAAAGACACACACAGATTTTAGTTTGTCAAGGTCCAGTAGGGCACATTTCTCACTTCTAAAAGACAACAGTCCAAATAAAAGTTGAAATGCTACCTACCATGAGCCTTTTTTAACAGTTTACAGTAATTGTGGTAAAGATAATTTGAAGGAAATCTTATTTGGTTTTTTTTTTTTTAAAAGAAGACCCCAAATGCAGCAGTCTTATCTAGACATAATTCTGGTGCCAGCATTATCTGTCAAAATTAAGTCATAGCTAATTATTAGCTTTAAAATGCTAGTTTCAGACAAGAGAAATACTTCATCCTGTCATTTCAGTGCTATTCCTTGCTTTCAGTTGTGTGTTTTAAAAGAACGCTGCCTTTGGACAGCTACTGAGGAGTTCAAACATTCTTATACATTTAAGTTTTTAAGTTCAAAACATCAAAACTTTTCTTACTTCAACAAGCTTAAATCCCTAGTTTTCCCTCCCCATCAGTAGTTCTTTTGGGAGAATCTCTTAAATTATTACTTTACCAGACAACAATATAACAACATTCAGTGCTCAGGCAACAGAGACAATTCAGCTCAAATAAAGTAAATAAAGATCATAATACATTATTTCAAGTTCCCCTTTTTATGCTTATGCATCTTACTAGCTACTTATTTCAGGTTTTGATTCCTTTCTTATAAGCAGAGTTCCAAGAGGACAAAAAGAAATACCAAAGACTTAGCCCCATATCATCAAGAAGCCAACAGTTATCAATCATTAAAGTAACCCTACCTCTGAAGAATATTTTTAAAGAATGAATGAAGATCACTCAACAGGTGAAGACAGGAGCAGCAGATCTAAGAAGACCCAGGAAGCAATCATCTGAGAGTCCAGAGCTAGCTACAGAAAACAAAGCCAACAGGGAAGGAAACAGAAGCTTTCTCCCAAAACCTTTGAAAAGAGAGGGAAACAGATGAGAGGGAAACAATAACCAGGTGACTGAAAGAGATGGAGACTTCCTGCTCTAAGGTGATCTTTGTATATGAAAACTTAAGGAACCAGTCAGTTGTTTCAGGAGCATTCAAAAGAAGCAAGAATTAAAGCATCAGCAGATCAGATTGCAGATATTGGAATCTACTGCTTCAACATTCTCAGAGCACTGACATTTCTAAGGACTGCAACATGACTTCTCATTCAGTATCAAAACCACTTAAAATCCTGCCTCTAAAAAGCACTGTCAGAATTATTATAATCCAGTATGATCACAAAACCTGAAAGGCATCCATTTCAAATAATAAACATAATATTCATTACGAGCAGAAGAATGCCAGTTTGCTATTTCAGATGCTCTTAAGCCTTCATCAAAAGCAACAGTTCACACTCAAGCAGCATGGCCCAGCCAGCACCAAAATAATGTTGCTCCAGAAATACAGGATCTATCTTTTTGGAGATGCATTTTGAAAAAAAAAAAATTAAAACTGAAGCCAGTCACTTTGGCATTGACTTCCACAAGAAGTTTCAAAATTGTATTTTGAAATGGCAAATAGCAATATTTACATAGTAAATGTTTCAGCATCACTGAATTGGATGAGGCTTTGTGCCAGCATGCTGTTAATTATGATTATTCTGGGTCTTATCTTTGTGATATAAGTGAGGAAGTATTTCAGAGATCACTGATATAGACAAATCCTTTTCACTTACCAGTCTGAGTGCACATACTCAGCAGAAGAAATACAGAATAAGAAGCAAGGCCGGCAACAATCAGCAGCAAGATACTGAAAAACCACGAAATATTCAAATTAATTAATAATTTAATTATTCTTTAATTAAACAGTTTTAGAGTACTTTGCACTTTCCATCTTTAAGAATGCTACTTTTGCAAGAAGTAAGCTAGAAGACAGGATTTCCTCATTTTATGGCTTCTGTCTGCTGACTGTGGCTCATAAGTCTCTGACCTTCCCATTACTTGTGAAGTTCCACTTCTTTTTTGCAAGTAAGTGTTAAGAGGATTACAAAGAGAACATAAACAGAGGAGTTTGTGTGTTTACATACACAAACAAGTATGCATTTTCTAATTAAGTGAATCTAATGCTTAGAAAATTGTACAAAGTGACAATTCTGGTGACTTTGGCCCTGTTATCCATAGGTCAGCATGGACAGCAAGCAGAAGGGCAAAAAAAAAAAAAGCACAAGATAATTCAGGTTTCAGATACTTAGTCAAGTTACTTCAGAAAGGCCATTCCCTAAATTAAGGGAGAGAGCAGCTTTGACATGTATCGATCTATCAGGAGTAATGGCCAAGAAATTGCCACCATGTGGCAATTTAATGCAATGTCTGGGCAGTGTTAATGTTAGGCCAGACCTGAATGACTGAACCAAAGGGGAAGATCACATTCAACAATGTCTAAAAGCACCAAGCTATTTACTTCTTCCCCAGTTTTTGCACAGAAGTCTTAGTAATTTGTTCCATTTAAAACTACCAGCTGAGTTCAAAAATAAATGCACATAAAAACCAAACTTACCTAAACCCAATGATCCCTGTGTTGGCCATAGCATAGGACAAGCCAAGTATCCCAGCTCCCATGATTGCATTCATTAAATTAAACACTGAGAAACCAAAGGAAGAGCCACGATTTGAAGGATTCTGTGAAAAGGGCAAAACAAAGTGCAGTTACTACACGAGGTGCTTCAGTCTTTCAAGGGAGAAAACTTAAGGGAGGGTGAAAGATTCAACTTTCCCTTCCCTCATCTAAATCAGAAAAATCTCTTTTCTCATTGCAAAGACCAGGCAAACCCTTGTGCCTATAAATTAACACGATGCTCTCCCCCACAGAGATCTCAAGAGGTCTCCAACCTTCGAGCAGGGGGATAGAGAAGCACAAAAAGAGCCCAGCCCAGATTTATGCTTCACAGCAGCCTCAACCCCTGCGTGCTCCCTGCAGGGGCGAGGGGCAAAGTCTGCACTCCCGAGAGCTGTGAAACCCAAGCACCGAAAGCATCAGAAGAAACGCCAGGAACCGATGTTCCGATCCAAGCCCGGTGCTCCGCACCCCTGCCCGGCCCTTCCCGCTGCCATCCCCGGGAGCCGTCCCCCCCAGCCCGCTCCTCCCCACTCGGCCAAGTTCCATCGAGCCAACCACCCTTTGAGACCGAGGTTCCCTCCTGATATCTCCCCGGGCCGGACCGGGCCGGGCCGAGCCACACTCCCCGAACTCCTCAAAACCGAGCGCTCCCGGGAACAGCCCCCGCCGAAGCCTCCCGGCCGGGGAGCGCCAAACCGCGGGGACGGGGACTGCCCCTGAGGACAGACACAGCCCCTGAGGAACCCAAACCGAACCAAACCGAGCCAAGCCACCGCCCCCCCACCCCCGCCGGAGCGGGCCCGGGCAGCCCCGCGGTTCCCTCAGAGCCGCCCCTCCCCACTCGCTCCCTCACACGCACGCTGCCCGGCGGCGGCGGCAATAGCGGGACGGACTCCCCGTCCTCATCCGCCTCTTCCTCTTGCTGCTCACGAGCGGACAGGTACCAGCCCGGTTCGGCCCGGAGCCGCCCGGACCCCCGCGGTGCCGCCGCCATCTCCCCGCGCCCCAACGCTGAGGGGAGCGCAGGAGGGGGCGGGGCCGTCTCTGGAGGGGCGGGGCTTATGCATGAGTGGGCGTGGCCTGCGCCCTAAGCCCCGCCCCCCCCTCCGCGCGGCGCTGCTGTGTGGCGTCACGAGCGGTGACGTAGGAGGGCGCCGGGGCGCGCGGCGGGGCTCGGCATGAGGTGAGGGCGGGGGCTCGGGGAGGGGGAGCGGTCGCCATGGCAACGGTGCGGCCCCGGCTGCGGCCTGAGGGATCGGGGGGGCCCCAACGCGGCCTTGGCCACCCCGGGTGGGCCTTGCACACACACACACCCCACAGACACACAGACACACACCCCGGCACAGGCCGCTGTGGATCTGAAGTGGCCGGCTGCCAGCCCGGTTCCCCTCAGGGCACCGGAGAGGCCCCCGCACTGCTTCCCTCCCTCCATCCCTCCCGTCCTTCCGGGGGTGTCTTCCCCGGGTGAAGCCTGGCCGGCATCTCTGTGACAGCCCCTCCCCTCTCCCGGGGGTCTCCGCGCGGGGTGCCTGGTGTTGCTGGTGGAGCTCGGGCTCTCCAGCAGCATCCCCCGCTCTCTGAGGGACGGATGGGGCCAAGGGGGATCCTGGTGAGGAGGGAAAGGCAGAGCAAAAGGAAGATGTCCTTTTGCGACAGCAGGGACCTCCAGCCAGACTCAGCGTGGGGGCTTTTGGCGGCTGGCGGGCTCATCCATGCGAGCCAGGCCAGCAGCTTCCAGCTAGGGAGAAGGGGAACGCCTAAGAAAAACACTGGGATGCTCTGGGTGAGTCTTTCTCCTCTATAGCAGCCAGTGAAGAATGTTATGTTTGTTTTTGAGGCAGCTGGGAGAGGAGGTGTGCTTTGCCAAAAACTTGGTGTAGGGTAATGAGCTGGCTGGGAGATGCAGGGAGCCCCAGTGAGGAGCTGGGGTGGGTGGGGGTGTGAGGACAGGAGCAGGGACAGCTTGGGCACAGATCATAGAATCACAGAATTGGCTGGGCTGGAAGGGACCTCAGAGATCATCAAGTCCAACCCTTGATCCACTCCCACTGCAGTTCCCAGCCCATGGCACTGAGTGCCACATCCAGGCTCTTTTTAAATATCTCCAGGGATGGAGAATCCACCCCTTCCCTGGGCAGCCCATTCCAATGTCTGATCACCCTCTCCATAAAGAAATTCTTTCTAATGTCCAACCTAAACCTCCCCTGGCACAACTTGAGACCTCTTGTGCCCTCTTGTCTTGCTGAGAGTTGCCTGGGAAAAGAGCCCAACCCCCCCCTGGCTCCAACCTCCTTTCAGGGAGTTGTAGAGAGTGATGAGGTCTCCCCTGAGCCTCCTCTTCTCCAGCCTGAACACCCCCAGCTCCCTCAGCCTCTCCTCATAGGGTCCTTTGGGAAGAAGAAGCAGCATGGCTTGGCATCCTGAAGGAGGGCAGCAGCCCCATACCTCAGGATGCAGGGGTCTGAGGCTAGCAAATAAATTGGTTTCCTTTCAGAGATAGTTTGTATCTCTCCTGTCAAACCTCAGCACTGGAAAAAAAAAAAACAAACTTCCCAAGAAGACAGGAGAAATGTCAACCTCACACACTACCAAAATCATCAGTTCCTGCCCAGGAGCAGGAGATGCAGAGTCAGAAAAGCTGGGCCTTTTTGGACTGTCTCTAGTGGAGGAAACCATTTAGAGAAGCCTAAAGCTACTTTTCAAGTCCTCATCCTATGAATGAACTGTGGAGAGGGGTTCAGTTGCCTGGACAGACATTACCAGTGCTTCTTTGTACCTTTAGGGGAATCCTGCATTTAATTCTTGGTCTTTTTGGCACAAAGCATGTGGAGCAAAGACATGGAGTGTGTAACCCCTTACCACTGGGGTATAGAAGGCAGAAATTGCTGAAGAGTGATTATGGCCACTGTCTCTAATAACTGTTCCCTGGAAAGCACTGCTTGGTAATGACTTTTATTAGAGACAGAAGGGGTCCAAGAGTAGGATCAGGACAGTAGAAGTTTTTCCACTTGGCTTACTGGGATTAGTATCACATTTATTAGAACAAAGGCAGGTCATTGTGTTTTTTGGCAGGGGGGGGATTATCTCTCTGCTGAAAGTTAGTTAATGTTTAAGGCTAAAAATACATCTGCAAAAGGCCAGAAATTCATAGTGTATAATTCATAACAAAGAGCTTTACTGACCTATTGTGAATTGTTTGGTACAGATGGAAATTCTGGTTCTAAGGGAATGGCAAATCCATGTGATTTGCAGCCTTTTTTAAGGGCATGATTACATAATGTCTATAAAATGAGTAATTTCTCTTCTAGGAGTTTATGGAGATTTGGATACTCTGCCAGACTACTGAAAACTAATAATTTTAGGACAGCTGCATCAAATCCATCATTTCCAGCAGTTTGGATGCAATATTCTGGCAGAATACCTGGTCTCTTTATGGGAGTAAAAAAAAACAGTTTTTTTACCATGCCTGAAACCGTGGAGGATAAAGCTCATCTAGAACTCTACTCACCACATCCCCAAGTGCGTGGGATGACACAGCTCAACAGAGAAGCTTTCAAAAGGACACTTGTTGTTCCAGCCCTCAAAGCCAAGAAAGAAATTGTGAATACTTTGCTAAGGTCCCTAAAACACACAGTGCTGCAGCGTCCTGGCCTCAAGAGAGTGGTTGAGGATCCAGAGGATGAGGACAGTAGGTTTCTTCTTTTGGACCCTCATAAACTGCCAGAATTCTCACTGGGAGAACCAGAGCAAGAGGCATTAAAACAGCTTGGGGTTTGCCCCCAGGTGTCCAAGTATAACCTGGAGCTGACTTATGAGAATTTCAAGTCGGAGGAGATCCTACGAGCAGTCCTTCCTGAGGGTCAGGAAGTCACCTCTGGATTCAGCCGTGTTGGCCACATAGCTCATTTGAATCTTAGAGATCATCAGCTGCCATACAGGCATTTGATTGGTAGGTGAAACAACCCTGCTCAAAAAAATCCTGTTTTGTATATTTTCTATGTATTTCCATGTGTTTTAGCAATTACTCCAACGATGCCTTAGTACTTGCAAGAGGAAAAATTTTGAGTGCTCTTCATTCTTTTGTCTTTTGACTTCCAACAGCCTTGTGCTGATGTGCAGAAGATAGAGTTCTCTCACTGTACCTGTGGCCTCACCTCACTGAGCTTTGTGTCAGGGACAGGTGTGTGCCTTACAAAGACCTCATATCTGCAACCCTTAATCATTTGAGGAAGGCTGTTTAATGTGTGCCTAGTTCAGTAAACTGAACTGTAATCATCAGTGTCTGTATCTTTGTAGAACTTTGTAGAACTTTGTAGTCCTTTAACCAAAATAACTTCTGCCCTCTTTTTTCAGGCCAGGTTATAATTGACAAGAATCCAGGAGTCACCTGTGTAGTGAATAAAACCAACATCATTGACAGCACGTACAGAAACTTTCAAATGGAAGTGCTTGCTGGGGAGAGCAACCTGGTGACCAAGGTACAGCCTTTTTACCCCTGATATTTTAAATTTCATATGCCAAAGCCCAAAGGCATTTCCTGGGAAGGTGAGATGAAGAGATGCTGTCAGGACCATTCCTTTGCACAGTGCCCTTCCCCTTTCAGACAGAATGTGGCTTGGTGGTTACTTCTGCCTTCATTTGTCCTGGTCTGGAAAGAGCAACCTCACAACTGCAGGGATCATCAAAGGGAGTTTTCCTTCTAGTTCCAGACATGTAAAAGCAGCTGAAGGAAAAGTTTCTTACAGAAATACTAATTACAAACTTGCAGTGGGGGGTGTTTCTCACTCTGGAGCCAAAATATTCAGCGGATTAGCTATAAGAAACTGCTGTTTCTTAATTTCATGAAGCCTTGTGTGTAGCTGGTACAGAACATAAGACTGTGTTTGTAAGGATTCTGGCTTTGCTACTAAAGCAGGATTTTGCCTGTTCCTTTTTCCTTTTCTGTCAGCAGCAAGGCAAACCTCATCTCTCCTCTGTCTTGACATTTTTCAGGTGTGAAGAGCACTGTGTAATGGCCACTCAGTGTTCTTCATGTAGGGTTTCTTGTCTTTACCTGGAAGCTTGGCCACTGGTTTGACCAAAAAATGTTTTTCCTAACTTATCAATTTTACCCTTTTAGAAAATAAAGCTTTAAATTACCAAATAAAAAGGTTTGAATAGCTTGGTAGAACACCTTGTACAGAGAAGGTGTTTGAATCCTCAAGGAGTAACAATGAAATGTTCCACAGAGGGTTTTGGCTCATTAAGCATTACATCCAGCACACCCAGGAGTGCAGCTACACCTCAGGGTGTTTCTTGCTGGCAAAGAAAATGATGCAGTGATTTGGACCCAGAGTTTCATTACTTTGGAGCCACACAATCCAAGCACGATGGTGCAAAGTGAGTGTTACCTGGAATCCCACTATCATCTGAATAAATGCTTTTAAACTTCTTGGGTCTGTTTTTAAGATAGTGGTCATCCTGAAGTTTGGGTTTGGATCAGTTTCCAGATTCTGTCACCTGAAGAGATAAAACACAGCATTTTTTCATAGTGCAGAACTGTCTCCCAGTGGCTTTGACCTTGGCTGGCTGCTGCCTTTCTTCTGCTCTTGTGTCATTTTCAGACACTTATTTACTCCATGGGCTCTGCTAAAGGGCTTGAGGCATCTTCCCAAGGTCTGCTTTCAATAAAGGAGTTGTCAGCCAGCCACAAAGCTTTAGAAAAGCCTCAGATAGTTTTGTTTTCATGGTCATTTTAAGTTACTGCTTATTTCCACCTGGTGATTGAGACATTCATAAGCCATCCATCTGGATTGACAGCTGGAACATTCCTTGTGGCTATTTCTGATGATTGGAGCTGTTCACACAGGATCCATGTGTCCTGCTAATGGGAGAAATGTCAATATACACATTACCTTTTGATAAAGCACCTTGGTTTTGAGCTGTTTTAATTACTGGTAACACTTAAAACACGTCTGGAATTTGAGCACAGAGGTTTAACCAAATGTTCTGGACTTTCAGGTCAAAGAAAATAATATTGTATATGAACTGGACTTCTCCAAAGTCTACTGGAACCCACGTCTTTCCACAGAACACGGCCGTATCGTTGAGCTTTTGAAGCCTGGTGATGTTCTTTTTGATGTCTTTGCTGGGATTGGGCCTTTTGCTATCCCAGCAGCAAAGAAGAAGTGCCAGGTGTTTGCAAACGACCTCAATCCTGAGTCCTACAGCTGGCTCCTGCACAACTGCAAACTGAACAAAGTAGCCAACAAAATAAAAGCCTTCAATATGGATGGCAGGGACTTCCTCCTGGGGCCTGTAAGGGAAGAACTGAGTAAAGAGCTTTGGAAAGAAGAACAGAAAACCTCTTTTCACATAGTCATGAATTTGCCAGCTTTGGCTGTTGAATTTCTGGATGTTTTCAGGCATCTTTTAGCTGGGGAGCCCTGCAGCACTGCTGCCCTTCCCACGGTGCACTGCTATGGTTTCTCCAAACACAAGGACCCAGCCAAAGATATTCAGGAGCGAGCTGAGGCTTCTCTGGGAACCTCCTTGGATGGACACTGTTCCACCTACCTGGTCAGAAACGTTGCCCCAAACAAGGAGATGCTGTGCATCAGTTTCCAGATCCCAGCAGACGTGCTGTACAAGAGGCCCTGCCCCGATGAAGGTAAGGAAGAGGCCTCCAAGGTGGCACTTTGTGCCTTTTGGTATCTGAGGCTGGTCCCACCTTGTCATCCCTGAGGGCCACCTCAGCCATGTGACAGGGATTCTGTGCTGTGGGGAACAGGAGTCTGCTCCTCTGATCCCAGCATGAACCTTCACAGAGAAAATGGTGGACTGGGGAGGATCATCCCACACGCCACAAACCAGACCTTCAAGCCTTAGGTTGTGTGCCCAGGGAGGATGAGATATTGAACATCAAGCAGACATTCTGTGAGGTAAATACTTGAGAACTGGAGCTTCATTTTCACCCAGGGTGGAATGGCAAGTGACTGGTCCTAGTTCTGACCTTCTTCCTCATGCTTGCACAGACTCTCTTTAGGTCTGGAGTCACACCACCAGCAGAATTTGGTTTTGTACAATGTAGCTGAGATGTAGATATCCTTATAGATGTCTAATGTTCAATTTAATTCTCTTTTTTTTTCATAGCTTGTCATTTGAAGTATTTGTAGGTGCTAGCTGGTTTCAGTGATCTTGGGCTTTGTGCTACATGATGAGGGAAGAAGAGGGGAGGCTTTCAGTCTGCAGATAGATGAACTGGAGCAGAGGATGTTTTGATAAAGCTTTAATGACATGAAACTTATTTTTTATGCTGCTCTTGGGTAGCACCAAGATGTAGGTTAAAAATGTAGCCACATACAGGGTTTTTAAAAGTCCAAAGTAAAGACCCTCCCCTTGCTGTTGTAACAGTTTTAATTTGTCACTCTTAATCCTGATTTTAACTCCTTTCCTGTTAAATCCCATAAGCATTAACACAGCTTATGGTTTAGTTCCATCCGGTTACTTTACATTAAATAACTTACTTTTTTCTAACCTTCTTCCAGCAAAACCAGCCTCTAAACGTCTGTGCACCAGCAAAGATTTTTCAGAAGAAAGGTTACCAAGGTGAAGACTGGAGTTACCTTATTAATTATAATCAGTACCCAGGGACACCAGGCTTACCTCTCGTTTACCCCTTGAATTATTTGAAGCACCCACATGACTCTGCAGAGATGCTGAGATGCAACACTCCTGTGCATCTTGCTTCCTGCCTTTACCTTTTATTTTAATTGTGGTATCAATAAGCAGACTACAAAAAAAAAATAATCAACTACTTTGGGTTTTTTGTAATCAATGTATTTTGGTATTTTTCTGCTCTCTGTTGCCCCATGGTAATCAGTGACACAGACTGTGTTAGTTTTATGCTGTGCTGTTTTGATAATGGGTGGTTTGTGGCTAAAGCTGATTGTTATGTTTTGTGGGGTCAGTCAAAACTTGTATAACCCTTGTGCTGGATTCACTCTGACAGATGGTTCTTGTGTTTAAGAATATTGGGTTACTCTTAGCAGATGCACAAAGCTCTTGTACAAGCAAAATAACCTTTCAAAAATTTAATCCAAGGTACAACAAGGCCCACATAGCCATTTTGTGTATTTCTTCCTGGGCTTTTGAGTAAAAAAGGGTTTTTAACACTGAGGTTTCATTAAGGATTAGTCAAGTCCTAACTTAGTGATTGCCCATTGATAAAGCAGGGAAAACTCTAATGACATTTGCAAAGCTGCAGATGAAGGACACACTCGTGTTGAACTGGGCTGAAACCCAGCACCTGACTGAAGAATCCTCTGACCTTAAACCCCCTCCTTCTGCAGTGATGCTGCCTCTGCCCTTGCCCAGCTCTCCCCCTGCCTCCTGGCTGCTCCCCTGCTGCCAGCCCTGGGCCATCCCTCTGACTGGCTGCCTGTATTCTGCAGGGATTTGAGAAGCCTCTGAGTTCCTTTTCTCACCCATCCAAACTATTGTTGGGCAACGTCAACCACAAATAGTTTATTTGGACAGAGAACTTGGATCACCCTCTCAATTTCAGATATTTTCCCTCAGCCCAAGCTCACGCCCAACAACTCAGTCACCAGATGTTGGTCACCCTTCCCTGGCTCTGCTGCTCTGGCTCTGTCACTGTAACCCCACGTCCTGGTTCTCCCCCAAAGCACCACCAGGGCTGTGAATTTGTTTTGCTTGTGGCTCCATGTCCCAGCCTTTCCTGTGGCTACAGCCTCCAGAGCTTCTGTGCTGCTTCACAGCTTGGTTACTGCTGGATTGCATTTATCAAACTGGGATGGGGGGAGGGAAATCATCATGTCTCACTCCTACTATCCTGAAAGCAGTGGTACAGATTGCTCTCCTGGCCTGCTGCTCCAGCCCTCCTGTTCCTCCACGGGCACATCAGATGGTTTTGCAGCAGCTTTAACCTGTTTGTCCTCCTGTCAGTGACAGGCACAGCCCTGCCCGTCACTGCTGCTCTGAGAGCAATGGCTGGGCTGCTGCCCCCACCCTGTGATGCCATTACTGCTCCTGTCACATCCCCTGACACCACTGCCCCTGGGCCTCCCATCAGCCTTGGAAAGCTGCCCTTGTGCTTCTGAACCCTCCCTGCACTCTCCTGTGGCTGTAAGGCCCTCTAAGTAAGGGCCTGGGGCACTGCTGCAGCAGGCATTGGGCCCTACACTGACTTTACAGCTGGAGACCACAGGGCTCTTTGGCCATGGGTGTTGCCTCACAGGCTGAATTTAGGGCTGCTCAGCACCACTGCACTCACAGAAACCTGGCTTTCATCACCATTTTTGTGTTAAAACTTCATTTTCAGCACATGACTGAAGTATCCCAGGGCAGGGGAGGATTTTTGTTCCTCAAAGTTCTGTTAGCACAAGGATTTAACGCCGTGGTGACATCCACAGCACATCAGCTGCCAGTCAGGGGGCTGCATGGAGCTCTGCTCCTAACCAGGGTTGGACTTTTTCCATATTTCTGCTCAGTTGCCACTTTGCATAGAACCCTTCCACATGAAATAACAAAGGGTAACTAACACAGTCTGGGCGTGCAGACAAGGTGCATGAGGGTATTTAAGTGATACATATTAATTAAAAGATTTGACCTGTGGCTTTACAAACCTGGAATAAAGCAGCTCCTGGGTCAGCAGTGTCTTTACCAGTCTGGTGAGCCCATGGTAGCACAGACTCCCCCTGGATGCTGCTATTTCCCTCCCAGCATCCCCAGCTGAATCCCAGAAGGATCTCTGTTACCTTTTATCTGGAAGCAGGGGACAGGCTGCCAGGCAGCTGTGACAGAGGGTCTCTTATGTGCCCTTGCATGGCCAAGTCCTACAAGACCCATCCACAGGCTCCCCAAGGACAGCCCCCCCTTTTCTACACTCCCCACCTCCTGTGTAAAGTTACAAGTCAGCAGCTATTCCATATGGGCACAAACAACAGGGTTTCAGAGAAAGGGCAAGGGAAACTTTGGCACCTCCCTCAACTTTCCTTAATAAAAGAAGCAGTGAGTCTGGGATAGAGTTTATTCTTTTATTACAACATAGAAAAAATACATTCATTAAGTACACCCTTTTCAGAGCCCTTTTCAACAACTATTAACGGATGATCCATAAAACATGGACCAGGCTTTAGAGGCTCTCCCTGTCCTGAGCAGTTTCCATTCTCCTGCAGTTTATACACTGGTGGCAAGGACCAACCCCGCCACAGAAAGCTCATTAGTCTGCAATTAGTCTGTGTTCCACTACAAGGAGAGGAAGGAATACATAAAAGCAGCAGATCCAATGGCAAGGGGCATCCCAAAAGCCAGGAAAGGGATGGTCCTTCCAAAGGAAGCTCCGGAACACAAGACAGAAAAGTTGCAAACAGAACTAAATAGGAAAAAAAACCTCCACCACTTTTGACTACTTTAATGACCTCACCTTATATCAAGGCTTCTTAGATTGCTTCTGGAGGAACTCAGTTGTAAGATCTTCATCTAAAGATCTGTTTTCCAGACAAAGTTAAGGACTGTGACATCAGAAAGGATCCTGCATAAAAGTTCTGTCAGCAGAGTTCCAGAGTTTCTCATCTCATCCAGCTGGCAGGAGGAAAAACCCACTTGTCTGAACTGGGGAAACTAGTTTTATGGGAAGAAAATGTAGGCTTGAATATTGACACTAAATGTTATAATCAAAATGGCATTTAAATACTTGTGCAAATAAAACCCTGCAATAAGAGTAAAACCACAAACTTTAATAAAAAAGTCTGGCTTTATTTTAAAAAAATTTACAAGTGTATTTCTTTAAACCTCAAACGTACACAGCTGAGTTATTCACATCTTCCATTAGATGTGGCTTATTGCTCCAGCCTCCCTCAGCAAAGTGCCACATGACTAACCAGTCTCCCCCTCCACAAAAATGTATCTACCATTTTACAAACCTCTGGTGCAGAGGGGGTTGGTTGGTTTGGTTTTTTTTGGTTTTTTTTTTTCCTTTTAACACTTAAATGCAGCTGGGTTTTACACAGGAAAGTGACTGCAGCTTGGCCATTGTGCAGATGGCAGCAATTTTACCCAACCTCTGCTGGCTTGATTTGCTTCTGGCTCCATTTGGTGTCCCCTTGATGCTGATCCTCACTCAGTCACTCACCGAGGTGCCAGAAAAGACCACTGAAAGCATCCTGTAAGGCTCGGTGACAAGCAAGAGAAGTACTGTAGCCCCCAGCCAGATCCTGGGGAGAGGCAGCTCGCACGTGGTTGAGATACCTAAAACACAGAAAGATCATTTTAGAGCAGAAATAAACACATCAAACACCTGCACAGTTCACAGTACGGTGAGGTCCAGGCTGCCTTTTGGGAGACAGCAAGGAGATGGAGCTGCCTCCTGCTGCCACCTGTGAACTCATCAGTACAAAAAACTTCCATTAGTTAAAATGATGACACCACTGATGCACCTTCAGACAGGCTTTGTGCTGAGAGGAACTTGGCTCTTTGAACTTAACTGCAGCAGGCTGAGTACATTCACTGGTTGGTATTTTCTGTCCTCACTCTGGGGGAAGGGCTGCACTTCTCCCCCTTGGTAGTTCCTTCTAAGAAGAGTTTCAGCTCTGTGCAGTTGATGCTGAGCACTCCTAGGAGCCAACCAGTTCCTCTAATGACAACAGGGCTGAACTTTCTGCTCTTGGGCCTATCTGTATCTGGATTAACTCCACTGACACCAAGGAATCAGATCTGCATGAGGCTCTCATCAACATTTTGGCTGAACAAACCTCTCAACTTGAGCATCAGTTAAACCACCAATCACCCATTTGCAGAGCCACCTGATTTTACACCAAACCAGCCAGATGGATGAGTTGAGGTTGCAACACACTGCCCGTGCTGGCACTGCTGCAAGCTCCTGCCTCCCCTTTGCTCCAAGGGCTCCAGCCCAGCCATGCACACTCAGCTCCTGTTCAAGGGGTCTGTCACAGGGAATAGTTGCTGTCACCCTACAGTTCTTTCACCCCAACATAGGACAGGGAGAAGACCAGATCCTCAGTTTGTTTTCACAGAATCATAGAATTGGCTGGGTTGGAAGGGACCTCAGAGATCATCAAGTCCAACCCTTGATCCACTACTGCTACAAAAGGTTTTGCACCAAAACCTCATAAAATAGGCACAGGCTGCAGCCCTGCACGATCAGCACAACTGCCTCAAATTCTGAACATCAGGTAAAACACCATAAACTGCCTCAAATTCTGAACACCAGGTAAAACACCACACAGGAGAACTGCTTTTCATGGAGGCAGAGTAAGATGCTGAGCTTCAGCTCTCTGGTTTGATTCATCACTTGGTACATGTTGCTCCTGGGAAGGTTGAGTCATTCTACCTCTGGCTTGGTAATTCAAGCATAAACTTGCAAAATGCATACAGCCTTTTATAATGTTATCCCGAGAAACCTGAAACAGCTGCACTTTTGGCAGGGAAATACAGGACCACCAGTAAAATATCCAAAACAGTTGCATCTTTTAATTTACAACTGTACGCTGTATCCATAAAGAGTATATAAAACAGGTCAGATTTTATAGGTAAGACATAATAAACAGTCATACCCATTGATGCCATAAATGCACAGAATAAGAGGTTACTTAGAAATGATTAATTACAGTTTTAAAACTGTATTTCTTGCACCTAATAACCGCAATGCACAGACATGAGCAACGTTTCAGACTGATTGTTGGTGAGATGCCGAGGCTGGGACGCTCGATTTGCCTCCTGTGGCTGAGCCCATGTGAGCTCTGCCACTTTGTGCCAACTTCTGATGGAGCCTGATCCCCACTGCCGGGCATGGGCTCCCACAAGAATGGCACAGACCCTTCTAATGGTGTTGAGTCCAAAGGGAATCTACAATCACAGCAGAAAAGCTGGTCCCATCTCTTATATCTGCTCAAGGGAAGATGTTCTGCAGAGAGCTCCTGTATTGTGGGAGAACGCCTTTAAAAAATTTTTTTTACTTAATTTTTTAGACATTCTTTTTATGTGTCAAGTAACTTGTTAGTATTTTAGGAGGCCTCCTTCTCCCAGACCTTTTACATCTGCTGTGGGAAACAGGAGGCCCTTCCCCCAGCTAGGAATGATGAAGGGACACTGACAGTGACAAATAATTTCCTTCAAACCACCAGTGTGAAACAACCTCCACCCTTCGATCCATAGAGTCTTACAAAAATCAATTCCCATCTCAGATTTTACTTCTATCATGTTTGTCTCACTCTCTTCCACTCATTTGTGGAACAGTCCAGAGAAAACAGGGGATTATTTTACATTTCTATATTGACAACTGTTGCTTGTCTGTTTCTCATGACTTTCCTTATCTTTTATTAGTTTTCTTGTATCACTACATGAGAGAGGCAGAGTCTATTATTTCCCCCTTTTTAGGTCATCTGAAATTGGGGCACCAGTTTCATAAGAGAGCCTCATTTTACGGCGTTTCTAGTTAATTAGCATCTGATCTCTGAAGCAATACCAAATCATTGCCAAAAAGGCTCAGATCAGCTTTTACTACGGCAACCAGTGTTAATTCTCCTTACTCCCGTGAAACAAGCACAACATGCTGCTGGCTGTCAACCGAGCTCTTTATTTTCTTGTTAAGTATCTAAACTTACTGCTCTTGACCTATTTAATTACTGTGGTACACCAGGCAATTGCAAAGAATCTGCCACGCTGAAGCCACACAATGAGAAGCGAATGTTCTGACTTTTCCCCATCTGTGCTGCCCGAACCCGGCTGTGCCCTTCGCAGGAGAATCTCTCTGAACTGGGTTCCTGGGGGTTTCTGGCAGGGGTCAGCACATCTTTTCATGTACACCTTTACAACAGCAGCAGGAAGAAGCTCTTGCCAAGTCTTTCTTCCAAAAAATTGAGCTCCGTTCGGTCCTGGGATCTGGAGGTAATTGCCCTCACTAGTTAGTGAATTCCAGCCACGCTAGGTCTGTTTTTCATAGGTTTATTTTAAGTACCTGTAAATCTTATAAGCAGAAACCAGGAAAAGAGAAGTTTGCTTTTTCTGGTGCAGAGTTTTTTAATGTAACTTGTTTCTACTGAGGGCAGACTAAACTCTGAAGTTAAAAAAACGCCTGCATTATTACTTCTGAGCAGGGCTTAAAGGGCTGTGTGTTCTCTGCCCCACAGTTTCACACTTCCCATTCCCTGTGATGCCTTCATCCTGTTCCAGGCTCTGCTCAAACAAGCCCCCTTCCCTTCACTGCAGCCATTGGATGTTGATCTTCCCCATTAACCTTTCTCATCAGTTACAACACATCGTATTTTGTTCTTCACGAGCCTTCAGGGGGCTCATTCCTGACCTTTCGTTTCTCATCGCCATGTGAAGTTAAAAAAAAAAAAAAAAAAAAAAAAAAAAGCCTCCTGCTTTTGAGGAAAGAGGTGTAACTCACACTTGGGGCAGAGGCTCAGAATCAAGGTGGTCATTCCTAGGGGTGGGTTTCCTTCTGATTTCTCTTTTCTCTGGAATAACTGGGACAACTGGAGAGCCACACAGCAGCAGTGGGTGCAATCCCCTGCACCTCTGCACACTCTGCCCAGGCAGCCTTAACACCAGCTCCTCATGCAGTAACAGCCACACTGCTGGAAAACGTCCCCTTCACCACTCAACAGAGCAGTCTCATGCCAGAGAACTCCAGGAAAAACTTGAGAAACAATCAGAAACAAACAAGCAAACCAAACTATGAAAAAAACCACCGACCAAAATGCTGTCTTCCCCCACCCCCAAAGTCCCTCCCTCCACCCACCCAGCTGAACAGATCAGTTCAATATTCCCCTGCCTATCCAAGAGAAATGCAGTCCCACTGGTGTTTCTGCAGATGCATTACTGGAGGTACATGTGGACTCCTGAGTATTTGGCAGGCAGATTTCACTTTTTTTTTTTTTTTGCTCTATTAGGTAGTTTATGGGGGTGAAGAAAAAAATCGCTCACAAGTTGTTTGACAAAAAAAAAAAAAAAAAAAAAAAAAAAAAAAAAGAGAATGTAATTCTATTCCACAGAACAGATTTACTGCTCATCTGATTATCTTCAGTTTCCAAGACAGAATGTAACAGGGCAGACATTAGATCTGGGAAATTTTCCAGATTCATCATTTAAATAATAAATAGCGGTGGCATGAAAGCAAGCAAAATACTCTAGTCTGGAGAACTGGGTAAAGCATTAGTAAAGCAGTAGCATAAGCTGCATTCCTCAACCTTTCTGGAGACAATATTTTCACTAGACTTACCAAGTTTCAAAGATGAGCTATCAATGATTTATTAAGAGTATTCTTGCAGAGGCTGGGTCTTATCAGATGACAGAGGAACATAAGAAAATGAATTTTCTCTGGCCTGTTTCTGGTTGAGGAATGTGTGGCCTGGGTTACTCTGAGCAGGTAAAAACTGAGCTCCTCCAAGCAACTCTGGTTTTGCTTGAACCAGACCTACTACACAGGCAGTTCCTGCAGCCAAAGCAGAATTTGCTTATAAAATAAACCAAGCTCATTGCTGTTCTTCATTAAATAGCCCTGAAAATTCATTTGGGAACAGGCATTTTATTCAAATATGCTGTGGCTCTCCCTGTCTTGGAGACTGTAAAGTAGGACAAAAAAAAAAAAAAAAACCACTAAAATAAAGACAACACACAGAGAGCTGGAACTCAAAGTAGTGGTCCAAAAGAGCAATTCATCCCTTCACAAGCTACCTACAAGCCTGATGCCAAGCCTTCAAAACCAAAAAAGGAGTCCTTCATCTGTTTTAACAGACACTCTTTGGGCACTACCATCATATTCAGCTCCTAGAAAAACAAACCAGCTTCTACTAGTAGCAGAAATTCCTGCAGAACACCAGCCAGCACAGCCTGTTCCAACATACCATGCAACTTTAACCACAAACTCAGCTGAGGCTCCTCCCCAGCCCAACTCAATGGCTCCTGCTGGCCTTGCACCATGCCCCAGGTCATGCTTCCAGCCCTGATGGCCATGAGGCACCCACCACCAGCCACTCTTTTCCCCTCTGGGACAAAAAGGACTGAAGAGGAAAAACGTTCTTCAAGGTTCAACAGGGAAAAGTGTTCCCTGGAACATGGCTGCCTCAAAGAACCAAGGCATAATTCAGTTGGTAAATACAGCATAACCTGTTTAATTACTTAAATTTTCACGTGACCAGGAAGTCAAAGGGGACAACAAATACCACAGTGTGTGGTTTACTGCCAGCACCAGCAAATGGGCAGGCAACTACCCACTGCAGTAGCTTAGTGTTATTTGCTTTTTTTTTTTTCCCCCAAGGCCTCTGGATAGTTTGTCTCTATGTACACAACTGCAGCAATCTGTGTGTGAATGTCAGGAAACTGTTAAGCACGATGATGTCCAAATATAAAAGATCCCAAGGCAGACAGAAAAAGAATGTATTTTCAACCAGGTTATGTCACCTGTTTGTCTTGAAGCAGGACAAGACCATTTACATCCCAGAGTGCAGGGGTACAAGGAAAAGTCACTCCAAATACCACAACATGGTTTTGGCTGCTGAAAAATCCTGCCCAAGACAAGAAGAAGACTACCCCCTAAAAGTCATCCTTGAAGCTCCAGCAATCCCACTTGCAGACAGCAGAGCCACCAGTTTGGGTTCAGCTTAGTAAGCCACCCTGTTCTTTTATCATGAATAATACTGTTTAGCTATGCCACTTTTCTGAGGGCTCAATGAGCAAAAATTGCTCACCAAGGTGCCAAGAGTGCCTTTTCCATTCCACAAACCTGCTCAGCCCATGTCACATAAACCAATGCCCCAAGAGACTGCTGCAGGACTGTCACAGACTCATCACAATTTGCAGAGCTGTGCCCTGAGTCCCTCTGGTTCAAACCAGCAAGTGGTCAGGTGCAGAAGCTTACAGTGTCCTTGTGAAAGCACCAACTGGGCCTCCAAAGCAGGGGACATGGTAGCAATTCTTTAACTCAGGGGCTGAAGCTGCCAGAATTGACTGCTGAATGCATGGTTGGTATTACCAGGAGCAGATGCTCTGGGGTTTCAACTGACTTCACCTTTGAGGATGCTTCCAGGGACTTGCTTGGAAATAAATCTATCTCTACTTAGGTGATCAGAGGGCTGGAGCACCTCTCCTACAAGGACAGACTGGGACAGCTGAAGTTGCTCAGTCTGAAGATCTTTGAGAAGCTTTCCAAAGGGGCTACAGGAAAGCTGGGGAGAGACATCATGGGCAGTGATAGGACAAGTGATAGGAGGGGGCTTAAAACTGAAAGAGGGGACATTAGGAAGAAATTCTTCACTCTGAAGGTGGTGAGACACTGGCACAGGTTTGCCAGGGAAGCTGTGGCTGCTCCATCCCTGGAAGTATTCAAGGCCAGGTTGGATGGGGCTTGGAGCAACCTGGGCTGGTGGGAGGTGTCCCTGCCCATGCAGGGGGCTGGAACTAGATGATTTTTGAGGTCCCTTTCAACACGCACAAATTTTATGATATTTGAGTATATTGCTTCCTTCCCTTTACTTCAGAGGGAAGCTTCAAACAACTCTCCAATGAGGAAAATTTAAAGTTTTAATCTTGCAATACATTCTTCAGATGCCTACTGACTCTAATGGGCCTCTATTACAACGAAGATTTAAGTAAAAAACTTATTAACTGAGAGTTTGAAATAGTGGCTTCTGTAATTTTAATTTCTCAGGTTTAGGTCTTCTAAGTGAAGACCTCTGTTCTACAAGAAATAACTTTTCCCAGTAGAAAAGCCAAGCAAACCCCAACCCACTGAATCAATAAAAGAAGTCCAGGACCTCGAGTGATCTTTTGCAGCCTCTTCCATCTGCTTTTTCTAAAGAGCAGTTTTGCTTGAAACACTGTCAGAGTGTCTCTAGGTGGGTGTATAGAAAGAAAGAAAGTTCTTTAAAACAAAACCAGGCCTGCCACAAAGCACCCCAGCTAAAATGGAAGAGCAGAGAGGAGAAGCTTCTCTCCTTACCACTGTGTGGCCACTGCAGTGACCAATAAAAGAATCTCTGAATTGCTTTATGTAAAAACTAACACACTTTTATTTGATGTTTCACATAAGCTGTTTCCACTTTCAGTGGTGAAAGGCATATATAAAGTGTCAGGTATATCTAATTACCTGGAGATTTTATTACAACTTACCTATGGCATAGGTGAGCACAGCTGTAAACCTCGCAGTAGGAAAAATTTGAAATTCAAAAACACAAAGAAAACACCTCGTCCTTGGTGAGGAGAACAGAATCAAATTTTCCCATACTACTTTCCCCCAAAACTTCCTCTTTTTTTGATGAAATCCGGACTCCAGAGACCAAACATTTCCACTGAAAGGCTAAGACACTGGGGGATGGAATGGAGGGAAATTTTCTTGTGACAGCTCTCTCAAAATACATCTTCAGTGCTTCAAAGTGAATGCACGATTAAAAAACCCAACCCTTTCACTGGTAAACAGAATTTTAAACGAAGAAAAAGTTTTAGAGAGCACCTGGCTTGCCAGCATTTTCCTAGCACTGCAATTCTACTGCTGCTCTGGTTTTTAAATAGACATGAGACCAGAATCAGGTACTCACATTTATTTAACACATTAACATTTGCCTTTGGAGTAACCTGAAGGTAAGATGAAAAAGCAGGGAGAAATGCAGATCAAAGATCAAAGTGAAATGCCTTCTGCCCCACAGAAACTGATATAATTTTAAAAGTGAATGTTTTAAAGCGTAAAGACAGGAAACTAATGATGAAAAAGGTTTTATGGAATAAAGGAAGCTTTGTATTACTCTGACCTAATATGCATTTTCTACATTTTCTGTGCCCCGGGCTGAATGACAGCCCTGGGACACCACTTGCAGGCTGTGCATGCACACAGGTTTCTGCAGGTACTGTTGTAACAACAAGTTTTAGACAACCCCAGAGGAAAACTAAAGACAGTTTCTTTTTGTTGATGTATTTTAACTCTAAAAAGGGGGTGCAAGTTCTCTGCTGATGTTTCTTCCAATTCTGGGGGGCTTCCTCACACCCCACTTTCCTCCCAGAATACATTTAGTCACCTAATGGCTCCACACATCAGCCCAGACCCATCCCTCACTGGGCTGTGTAAATAATCTGTGTCTTCTTCTTGCCCCACCACACATCTCAGCACCACCCGAGCGTCCCAGGCGCCGTCTCCAAAACCCCCACAACCGATTCGGCGAATTAATTTTTCTTTTTTTTTTTTTTTTTTCTTTCAAACTGGAAGCATTTCTGCTTAAAACCTTCCCCCAAACAGCTGCTTGAACTCATTACCCCCCTGTTACTTAGCTGGTAACAAAAGGTTAATGTTTATTTCTAGAACCCTTGCTCACAGGAAGCCTTCCTTCGGAGCAAGGCACTTCCGTAGCTCGCGCCTCTGCGAGCCGAGGGGTTGGGAGCACTCTTGGATGAGCAGGGGCACCTGGTCCCCCATTTGTCATCTTCCTGAGGTCACCCTCCAGCTGTCTGTCCTCTCAACACCCAGCCCCGCCACCGCAGTGAAGGCATTCTCCCTCGCTCAGGTTTCCTGGTCTGAACTTCCAGATACAGTAAATCAATCAGCCACCCAGCAGAAAGTGCTCAAACAACTGCAAGTAAGCATTTTAACACCCTTGGGCAGCCTCACCACGTAACAAGGACACTGCAGTCTGAGCTGGAATCCAGCAAAGGACTCGCTCTGCAGGACTAGTGGATAGATTACACTTTGGAGGACTGCAGAGCTGCAGCTACATTTAGTCTATGACTAAATCAGGCTCCACTTGTACTTGACCCTGAGAAGAATGACATTGAACGCAGGGGCTTTTTCTTAGCTACACTGTCTTATTTCTTTTTTTTTTTTTTTCACTAAGCCATCATTTCTGTAACCACAAAGCAGCTCTCTCTTTGACGTGTTGTGGAAATGTTTTGGCATGGTTTGATCTTCGAATTCTTCGTCTTTTTCTCTACCTTCCACCTCCACTCTTCCTCCCAAACAGTTGCTACATTTAGGTCATGGCCACCAGAGGAACATGGATATGTTTAAATAATTATTAGTACTCTGAGGAAGTTAACCACTGTTTTGTAACCTACTACCTGAGTCAGGGTGGTTTTCACAAGGTTTTTTTTAAAGATAGGGCAAGTTCAGTCTGTAAGACATGACTGTGCCTTTCCCCACAGCTAGAGGAACATTGCCCTGGGTTTGAATCCAGGAATACAGCATCTCTTCTGCAGGCAAAAGGAGAGAACAGCTTTTATTCTGAAAGAAAGTTCTTTTGGACATACAAATTCTTCTTCCTTTAGGATAAAAATCCCCTACAGTTCCTGACTCTCTGCCTTTTTCTCCGACATCCGCACACCCCACTGTGTACGTAAATCCCCTGGTGCATGGCAAGTGATCCATATGGATGAACTGGGGCTCTGGGAGAGCTACATGAAAGAGCTTCCTTCTGGACCAGCTTCCATGTAAATCTTACAGCTGTGAAGAAAACAGCCCTTTCTGAACAGAGCATTCAGTCAGGAACACCTACAGAAAGGCGATGGAGATGCACAGAGATTTTGCTTTTCTCCCCCCTTTTCAGGACCTTTTGCTTGATGCTCTGTTCTGGAGCAACAGATCATGAGGACACTCATGGCTGGACCAGAAGTGCAGAGAACAGGATGGGCTGCCACAAGCACAGAGGAGTTATTTTTGCCCCAGAAGCTCTGGTGAGGACCTTGACTCTGGGCCTGAGGCTGGAATATGTGCTGGCTGGCACACTTTTAAAGTTTTGTTCACATTGAAGGATTATGTTTTAGTCCCAGCAGAGGAGGACAGAGCCCCCGGGTAACTCAGGCATGGTCACAGCCAGGCTGCAGACTAAGAGGGACCAACAATCTCCTTTGTCCCTATGTTCTCCCCCAGTTTGCTTTCTCCATCTACCTGCCTTGTTGCACAGCTCTGAAGTGCCACTGCAGGGCACTGCTCTCAGGAGGAACCATGAGGCTGAACCTAAGGGGAAAAAACACATCATTTTCTCCCCCCAAGACAGCATCAAGTACTTAGAGGAAGAAAGTAACACCAGAAACTCATTTACCACAGCCACAGGCTTTACCTACCCCCAAATCACTTCTGCTGGGGAAGACATCATCTGAACAACAAAAAAGCTGTATATAACATCAGCGTTGAAAATATTGTCTCCCCCCTCATTAGCTGATCTGTTTTCAGTGTGATGCAGCATCCTCCACTCTGACAGAGTAGAAATGAATTGATGCTGTATGGTAATTCCAGTATAGTATGACTCAGAAACAAAACAGCACAAGATGCACAAGAATTTCTAGAGGGTTTTTAACCTCTGATACTGATCAGATAAGCAAGCTGCCAAACCTAATAATTATCTCAAATGAATAACTACGAGCAAGTTAAAAACTTGCTCTGTGCTTGTGGTTATTCATTTGAGATAATAAGAACCCCAAGTTATTTTCTTTAGGCAGTATTTGAAAAGCATAATTGTCGAAAGCAAAAAGATTACAGTTTGAATGATGCTATTTAAAGAAGATGAGACTGTTCAGGTCAAAACAAGGTGAAAAAAACAGCCTGCCTGCTATCACAGCTGACTAATGCTCTAATGCATTAGACCTACTGCTTCTTCATGTTCTGGTTGCTGCTGATCAAGTCAACATTTCAGCCTGATGTTAAGGATCAAGTTTACACCTCTCAGCCATGCTGGCATTTGCTCCTGAGGAAGGCCTGGAAGAGGTGGAAGGGAGAAAAGGGAGGAGGGAAGGGACTGGGAGTGAGGGCTGCTCCTCTAAACCACAACTGGGCTAAAAACTAGAAGCATCTACCCAAGTCATGTGGAGTCTTCTGCCTGAGCTCTCACAAAACAAGCTGCAAAAGAAGCATTTAGCCCCACTCCACAGCACAGAGTGGTTCTCTTGAAAACACTTTTCTAGAGGAATCAGAGGAAAAAAACCCACTCCCTCAGTCCTCAGAAGTTTCCTCCTATCTGTCAACATATGGTAGGAGCTATTATTATTTGGCCTAAATATAAAGTATCGCTTTAAGGCTATTTTTCTGTTTAACAGTTTGACATTCCTGCTGTGAAATCTGGGTGTATTTCTTCACATTCTATTGTCCTTCTCTATTGTGCCCTAGTGGAATTTCTAGAGGGGAAAAAACAGTGATGATGGGAGATTTTCACTTTACTCTTCTAAAAAGACAGTGAGTTAAGTGTCTAAGTGGAATCATTCTTTACATAATTTCTATTGAATTAATTTTTATTCCCTGCTAATTCCAGTATAATACAATGTCCTGAGCCAGCAGGAGCACAACTATCAAAGCAGAAGTGTGCTGAGTTAGACAGAATCTCTCAGTTTCACCTGGGGCAGAGAAGTGCTAAAGAAGTTGTTAGAGGAGCAACATTTACAATTACTGAAATTCTCCATGGATTATTTGTGTAACAGCTTGATCCACATTGCAAACTGCATCCTCAATAAATGTATTCACAGAAATTCTGCCTGCTGATTGAATTGATTCTAAAAACCTCTGGTGCAGCAACTGCGTATTTAAACGTTCACAGAGAGCACCTAGCAAAGGGCGGGTGAGGGGGGGAAGAATGATCATTAATAAATAATGACATTTAATAAATTATCTGGTGATACCCCGCTGAGGATAGAACTCACATTAACACTAGGTGGCAGAAGGCTCTGTCACATTGAAGACACCTGCAGACAGATCCACCCATAGACCTGGACTTCAGCTTGACAGATGATTTTAGGAAAGCTAAGGGGAATACAGCTAAAAGCAAAATAGATCTAAAATACCATTTTCCATCTTCTCTTCCAGTTCTAATTCTGTCTCTAACAACCTTTAGTGCACATCATATCAGTGTTTAAAGGATCACTGCCTGTCCCTGCATCTAAATACACCCTTATGACCCCTTATTCAATTCAGGTGAGATTCTGTATGTGACAGGTGATTCCATTTTACTTTTATTTAAGTAAAAGAGAAATTGACACTTTAAAGAAATAAATGGCCATTAGGGCAAGTACACAATAAAAACATACACTACTACTTAGTTTAAAAGATACTTGAAACCAGGCTTGGAGTGCCACAGCAAGCATACTGCTGCAGCTGAAAGAAACACAACAATCTCCAAGAAAAAACTCATTCAAAACTCCTCAAGGCTCACTGTGGAAGGGGTCTCCTAAAAATGGCAGCTGCTTCTTCACAGAGATGGATTTTCAGGAGATATTTCTGTAACTACATATAAAATTCCATGGTGTCAACTCCTTTCTTCTAGTTTTACATATTTAATCCTTTAAAATGTTTATGCTTGATTTTCTTCTAGTCTGGCTACCTCATTTTCAACCAACCTGAATTTCTGTCTCATCTAGTTTACATCACATTAAAATAAGGAAACAAACCTTTTTTTTAACTGGAAGTGAATTGTTAAGTGATGAAATATCAGCAATCACAAAGAAAGAAAAATAAGAATTTGCTGTGCAGGCTCTAACAACCCGGAGAGAAAAGAAGACAAATAGCCATGTCAGATGTAAGGAGGAAGCCATAAACACAGAGGAGGAAAGTAGAAGACAAGCAAACTTTAGATGTTGGAAAACCAAAGGGGGTTGGGGGAGAATGACATGTTATTTCCTTTTATTCAAGTAAGTTAAGAGTTGACAGCAAAGTTTTCTTCCAGATCACTGTGGTTCAACTGCTTTGAGACTTGCCAACCAGTAAAATGTCCCAGATTTGCAAGGCTTCAGAGTTGGGTTCCTCAAGTGCAGCTGGTGCCAAAGAGGAGCCCAGGAGCATTGGTGGTGGGTTACTTTGCACCTCTAGACACGTAGGCTCCTTGGGTTTAAATATAGTATATTTTATCTTTTACAGCTGTCAGCAGTGGAAATTGTCATCTAAGCAGTAAAAGATGCTGTTGAAGAAACAAGCAGGGTTGGTTAGAAATTAGAAATTATTTTGGCCATGACAACTCATCTTCCTGCCTATTTTGAAGGTAAAGGATCAAGCTGCCCATTGCAAATTGCTGCCTGGGAGTCAGAAAAATCAATAGTAGGTAGAAAAGCTATTTGCCAAGGCTACAGCCACTGCCAGCAGATTATTAATGCATCTGTCTGCATTCTTTAATGTTTCCTAAGAAGCAACTATGTTAACTGAAAAGGTGCGATGTGTCACCAGCCCTTCTCTTCTCTCCTCTTCATTTTCTCTCTATATTAAAATCTTGGCTACCAAAGAAAACAATCATGTTTCACCTCATCTTTTCCCAGCTTTTTTGAAGTTCAGTTCCTGCTTTATAGCAATATATACAGTCTAAGTACTATCCCTGACAAGCTGTTTGACAATCCTAAGTTGCACATCTATTTTATTCCCCGAGCTTTCGAGTTGGTAGGGCTTAGATGGGAAATGGAGGCCAATTAAAATAAACACAGACAATACCAATGAATTCTTCAGAAACACACAAGACAAGCAAAATGAAACACTACTGCCTTTTGCCCACAATTAGAATTCAGCCCATCTCACATGCTGAACACTCTGGCTGAGGTCCAGAAAGACACTTAAGCACATGTCTTATTTTAAGCATGTGAGTAGTCTCATTGATTTTTCACTCATGCCAGTAAGAATATTCGGTGTGCTTAAAGTTAAGCACATTGTTAAGTGCCTTCCTGGATCAAGGCCAGGCTATTTAGCCCTTGAAAGAATTAGTCTACAGAATATTTGCCATTATTTTAACTTCTCGAGACTTTCTTTGAGATAAAGTTTTACGGTGTATGGAAATATTTCATTCATCGAGTATTATATGAGCCATGACTGGTTTACAGCAACCTTCAGGGAACGAATATTCTTTCCCTTCCCACATCTTCTGAAGCAGTAACTGGAAGGATTATCAAGACATATAAGCAAATGCACCAATAAAGAAAATTAGTTTTGAAATGGAAGCCAGCAGTCTTACTAAGCTGAAAAGCCCCATAGTGAAAAGCTGACAGATATATTAATTTTCAGTGAAAACTAATAAAATCATTTGCCAATATCTCAGTTCCAATACCAAGTCCTGTGCAGCAACATTGAAAAACAAGCTAATTCTTGACTGAAATGAATTATCACAATAAGCACATATTCAATTCCAACTTTCCATCTTCCTTCTACATCAAGTTGAATATAAAATTCAAGGAAAAGACCTGTTAGTGCTTCCTCAAGATGATCTCACCCCATCAGAGCACTTTACAGAGATCAAAGGCACAACAAACACTATTTCTTTTTGCTAGAAAAACGAGCATTTTTTCCATTCACTTGGCTACAGAGAATTGGGCTGCTTATTTGGCTGGCAGTATCCAAGTTCAGTATCATACCCTGAATAAGAACTAGAGAAAGGTGTTTTAACACACTGAGAGCTGTATGGGTCTCAGCAGTGCTCCCTCCACCCCAGCCTTACCTCTCCAGAAGCACAGAAGGGCACACACACAGAACCCTGACCAGTGGGACCAGCAGGACCCTGTGTCAGTTTGCACCTATTTTACGAGCGGATGTGGCTTTTTATTTCAGGACTTGTTTCTTTTGTAAAGTTTAAACTCAGTAATGAAAATATATAATTGACAGGGCAATATATGAACAGAAAGGCAATTTAAAACTATGCCACCTCTTTGAAATTTCAGCTTGACTCCTATCTGGGTAACTCACTGTGCCTTACACCTTACACTGTGCCTCACACCAATGCAGCTCCACTGATTTCATGGTACCAAGTCCATGTGTGTTGGCAACTCAGGCCCCAGCATTCAACACAGCACTTTGGAAACCAATGGACTACCCTCAGAGACAACCTCTGAGGCATCTGCAGAAAGTAACTAAGATGATAAGAATGGCCTGCTGACAAACAGACACTTTCCAGTGGATTCTGGTTTACAAATCGTCAATTTGGAAGAAACAGCCTCTTTTTTGCATATATTGTTATTTTATGTATCAATGCAGAGACTGTTTGATGAAATTTTATCCTCTTGCCCTGCAGAGTCAGAGCAGACAGACATAAAGGGTGTAAAGCAGAGAAGTGCTGAGGCTGGAAGTCACATCTGTGAACTATTTGGTCCAAGCCCTGTGCCCAACTCAGGGTTATCTAAAGCAAGTTGTTCAGGGCTGTGTCCAGTCCAGTTTTGAACACCTCCGAGGAGGATGGCTTCACAGACTCCCTTTCCAGTATTTGATCTCCCTCACAGTAAACATTTTCTAATAGAATTCCCTGTATTTTAACTCATCCCCACCAGCTCTTGTTCTCTCACTGGGCACCAATGAGAAGAGTCTGGCTCTGTCCTCTTTACTCCTTGCTCTCCACCAGCTATATACACATATTGACAGCAGAGCCTCCTGACCCTCTCCTTCTCCAGATTAAACAGTTCCAGCTCCCTCCAACTCCCTTTACACAAAAGACACCCCAGGTCCTTACTCACTCCAGTGTGCCCCCATCTCTGTTGCACTGGGGACCCAGCACTCCCAGATGTTTCTCACCAGGGCAGAGCAGAGGGGAAAACTCACCCTCCTCGACCTGCTGGCTTTATCTGCTTAACCTGGCACAGGAGATTGCTTCTTTCCCCCAAGGACACATCACTGCCTCATGGTCAGCTTGCTGTGCTCCAAGGTCTTCTCTGCAAAGCTGCTTTCCAGCTGGTCAGTCCCCAGCCTGCACTGGTGCATGGGGTGGTTTCTCCCCAGGTGCAGAACTTTGTGTTTCTCTTTGCTGAACTTCAGGAGGTGGCAGTCAGATCATTTCTCCAGCCTCCAGAGGTCCCTTTGAAGGGCAACACAACCATCAGTGCCTGAGCTGCTCCTCTCCCACCTGCAAACTTGCTGAGGATGCACTCTTACCCATCAGCCAGGCAATAATGAAGAGGCTGAGCAGTACTGGTCCCAGTACTGACCTCTGGGATATATCACTGGTTTGCTTTGAAATCCACAAGACACAATAGGTATGTTAATGTCACTAGGTTGCATTGCTTTAACTAGCTCCTATTTTTAAATTCATATCGTTAAATATTTTCAAAAAATGCAAGAATCAAGTCTGTTTCTGAATCATACTGGCTGGCTTAATGCATGCTTAAAAAAGAATTTAGAGGGGAAAGTTTTTTCCTTTTGAACTGGTTTAGTGTGTAACTAAACCAAATGGTGGACTTCATTAAGAAATCATTACTGTGGACAAAACTGCACCTTCATTTTACAGGACAAGAGCAACAAGAAAGCTGTATTCCAGAACTAAGATTACAGCCAGTTTATGATGGAAAAACATTGAATGGTTATGGCATAATTATAATGCTACAGCATTTCCTGCCAGAGTTACAAAAAATATTCTTAAAATTATGCCCTAAATAGAATGTTGTTTAGCTACCCTGAAAGCACATTCCAAGAAATGTGAAATAGCAAACTTAACATGATTCCAAATCCAAATTATGTATACCAAGGTCTTGTTTTAATAAAAGTACATTTAGTGGCTCTTTCTCAAAAAAAATATTTTCAAGATAATGAATGCCTGATGCCCAGGAAAGTGTCACATGAAGCTTCATCATTGAGTCATGTAAACTAACCTCAAACTTAACCAAATGCAACTGTGATCAATATTGTGTCAATCTGAAAATATCTGAGTTTAAAGGCAACAAAACCAGATGCAAAGATGAGTAAAAAGTTGAAATCCACAAACTGAATGGAGTTATTTGCTACTGAAAGGTCTGAAACAGTCATACTGACAGGGAGAAGCCAAAAGAATGAAAAGTTTTGATAGTATTGCCACATTTAGCAAGAAGAGAGTCAAGTGCAGAAGATATAAAAGGGAGCCAGTTTGTTGCTGCTGTGTGTTATTTCATTGCTTTCTTTTAAAGACAGCAACCTCCACTTTTAGGCAGTCTGGGGCATGGACTGCTCTTCCACTCACCTCTAAATCACTGTATGGTGTCTAGAATGATGGACTTGCATTATATGTTACTAATATAGGCACTTTTGGAAAGCAAGCAACAGTAATAAGTGACAAAAATACCAACCACACACAATATAAACACTGCCAGATCTACCAACATGCTCTTGAAAAAGCCCTAAGAGTAACTAACAGTAAGACCCAAAAAGGCTGCTATATATAGCAGAGTTGTGCTACAAAAGAAAAGGACACTGGAAACAGATTTTACCTTCACTGTAGAAAAAAAAATACAGTTGTGGTTTGTTTTGTTACTTTCCCCTCCCCCCCAAAAAAAAGATGATCACCTCGCATCTTTAATTAACAGGAACCATGCTCAGCCTTGATAACTTAAAGGGCTCATCCAATGATAAAGAAACCCATCCAGTGGGAAGAACCCTAATATTTACCAGCCAGGCAGGTCTTCCTAGCCTGCAAAAAAACAACTCCTGTAACAGTTTTGTATTTGTTCTGCTGCAACTACCGTTTGTTGTACTTATCAGAGAGGGGGAATGCAGCCTGGTTACCCAGTCTCACCACAGATGAACTTTCATGTCCTGGAGAGACACAGACTCTTTTACCCATAGTACAGATACCCTGCTGGAAAGATTGTATGAACATGTGCATAAACAAAGATGCATGTGCATGCTCTGCCCACCGTCACTGCTGTGCTCTGTTATGCATCCCCATCTCAAAAGCAGGTGATACAGAATAGAAAGTTGCCTAAAACAATCTCTTTTCACTGCTTTTATAACTTCTTGGCAATTATACTTATCATGAATTGCACTGGAAAAACTCACAATCCAAAAACAAAAACTGATCTTAGGGAGGAAAAGGTGCAAGAGTAGAGAAAATGGAGTTTTATTTCTCAAAATCATAAGTCCTACCATGACAGCCTTGATGGCTCCTTCTCCACGGACAGGAAATTTCTGTAAAAGAATTATGTGGTGCTGGAACACAAAACTGCAGAGCTTCACATATGAGACAGCCATAGTCCTGACCAAGGATTAGGGAACAAAGTGAAAACCCAAGTCCTTTTCCCCTCTGCCTTCAAAATACTAAAAACTCAGAATGTGGCAGAAACCTTTTAACTTTGACAGGGTTATACCAATAGGGAATCAGGGAATCAGAACAGCTAAAACTGGAATAAAACAAAAAAATCTGCGACTTCATTGCCTCACAGAGCCTCCTGCAAGATTCTATCCTCACAAAAATAGGCAGAAAAAGGCTTGAGGACCACAGAAAGGTCTGAGAATCCCAAAACAAAGATGCAATTGTGCCAGCTGATTTTATTATTTTATCCCTCATATTAAAAAGTAAAAATAAAAATAAAGCACAGAAAGCACTTACTAGAAAAGAACTGTCAGTACTGTCGTTCAGGCATGTTTCCCTCCCAGCCTCTGAAAAGTTGTCTGGCATTTTACATAATTGGGAGGAAGAATTTTCTCCCCTGGCAAAGTCAATTAACTTCACTGTATTTGTATCATCTGTCAGAGCTGAATCTGCTATCTTCTTCATGTCTGACACAAGCTTCTACACCTACTTGACAGATCAAATGGATTTTAAAGAAATTACTGTGCTTTAAAGGGAAGTTCTAGGGCTCTGTCAAGTCAAAAAGCTGCAAGACAAGAAGTGATTGATTATTATATTAGTACATGATATGCTGAAGTTTAACTTCTTTCATGCAATTTGCAGTTTCATTATAGAACTGCTTTAATCTTCAATCATCATAAGCATCTGTAGAAAATTAAAAAGGGTAATTTTCCTGCTTTGTGCTCTTGAACTGCTTTGCTTCTCATATTATTAAGCTATAAAACCTCCTTGCTACAACAAGAAATTTAAGAAACAGTGTGAGCCCCTGTTTTAACATACAGCCATAGAAAGATACATGCATGCTTGTGCACCAACAGGCACTGAAAGTTATGTCCAGGCTTCTTTCTTATTTTATGACTACATAAACTATTAGTGCTTTATGCATCACCATACAATCTGATGGCATTGGATTACATGTCATACCAGTCTTTAGTGACAGATCTCATCAGATTTTATGGTCACTATAACTCAAGTCCAAACTCATTTCCCATTAACCACAACTTAATGTTTGTGTTTGTTATACATCAGTGTATAAACCTAATTAAAGGCAGCAGAGCAGAGAAAGATAATGCATATAATAGTGCTTAATGCAGTTCTTCAGTTAAAACATAAATGAATACATAGTAGCATGGTGGGTAATGCAGGTGTTGAAAAAACTTTGCTATTAAAATGCATTTCCTCGTAATTGACCATTAAAAGCAACTGGACCAGTACTGCAGCTGTCCCAGTCAGCAGCCAGGAACTGGGAGCACTCAGTGGATGCATAACTAGCAAACATCAGGGTCTCTGTGGACCTATACTTCTCTGGTTTTATGTCCCCAAGCAGCACAGAAGAGTATACCAAAGAAAAATGTTATTTGGTCATGGACCTATTTTGAAGAAAAAAGCTATATTCTGCTCAAAGGCACTCTGACCTTCTGGTGAGAAAGAGGGTTTGATCAAATCAAACTTCTTTGCTAACCAGCTAATAATTTCTAGTGAGCTGGTGAAGCACAGTGCATCACATCTGACTGGTTACTGATGTGATTTAAGAGAAGAGAGGAAAGGGCTGTATTGATTCCTCTCATCAGCAGGACAAGCACTCTAAGCTGACTTTCCAGCAGCCAGACAGAAGAATTGCATTATCTGTCACACCAGTGCTAAGGAGGTTTTTCAAAGGCTTAAATAATACTGTGGCACATAAATCTGCTATGGGTTAGGATGCCCTTCGTGACTGAGAACTTCTTGTACTACAAAGGCTCTATCAGATGGAGCCATGGAAAAGCAAATAGCACAGGAGAAGCAGAGCTGGCTCTTCCCAGCCCAACTCTGAGCTAATGCAGCTCACACAAGCCCAAGATGCCCTGGAAGTAGAGACAAATGTAGCCCTCACACACACTTTACCTCGAGTATAGCTCTACACAATTTTGCCTATAATTCTTCACAGAGGTTAAAGCTGTACCAATGCAAATTCCTCCCTTTCCATAGAAATAGTACATTCCATTTTTTCAATTAAAAAAAACCCAAAAAAAGATCTGGTAAGATTTCCACAGGACTGATGCATGTCTTCTTCCTGAAGTTATCTTTTTGCGTCAGTTATTATCTTTTAATCCACCTAGAGAACAAAAGCTCCCACTATATGCTCTATCCATTTAATTCACTGCTGCTGAATATATTCCATACTGACCTATGGATTTGTTTAGCCAACACTGGTCTCAAATTTCTTCACCCCAAGAACTAACACATCCCTCAATGACTCACCTCAATGATAAAGAAGGATTAAGCTCCCCTTTAGGTTTATAACAAAAACAGGCAGCAATTTTTTTCTTGAAGTACCACATTCAAACTAGTTTCATATGAGCTAAACCAAAAATATTTAAGCACGATTTACACTGATGGATCTCAAGAAATAAGTGCAAATGGGGATTTATCATCCGATGAGGTATTTTGCCCACAGGGACCTCATTTTATCCCAGTGATACTCAGCAACTTTCATCTACAATTTAAAAGAAAATATAAAAGTCACCCCTTGTAAAATACACAGCTGTCAAAAATCTGAGGGGGCTGGGAAAAGAGATAAATTATTCAGGCTAATCTGTAGCATTTACTCATACAGATTCCTTTAAACCAGAGGCAGCTTCATAGCAAAGGTCATGCAGCTAGGAGCCAAGAACACAGGTCACACAAGATTCAGCACTGCAGGAATGAATTAATACTGGTAACAGAGCTAATGGTGGCCAACTTACAAAAGTGGAGCTCTGGTTACCTCTGTAGCTTAAGGAGGTGGATGCATATGCAAAATAATATCAAGCAAGGGAATAGGGAGGGAAAAAGTCAGATTTACATATGGACTGAAGTTGAACTCTAAGGGTAATTGGGTCCTTAGCCACCTTTGAGGATTTTGGTCTGCCTGATTTAACAAGATTGCTATAGAGCAATCAGCAATGGGATCAGAGCTGATCCATCTCTCTGTATGGTCAGGCTCTTCCTCTGCAGCTCTGCAAGCACCTTTCCAAACAGCACTCACTGCCCCGTGTACAAATGCATCCCTTTACACTAATGCTGTGTTTCCAACACCTTTCCTTCTCGAGTCCCACTATCCTAAGCTAGAATGTGTTTTTAATCAATTCAGAGCCTAGGGTTCATTAAAATGAGCAAGACAGACTCTTCATTCAATTAGCTGCTCTAGAAAATGTCACCTTTGTCTATTCAGCATTCAACCTGTTTTTCTGGAGGGAGTTCTCGCAGCATTAGTTTCTCCTTTCTGGGGTAAAACACCTCTCATCTTCAGCTGTAGCTGGAAAAACAATCAATGCATTGACAAGCCTACAGAAACACCCAGTAATATGACAGCAATAACAAGGAGTTATTACACCATAAATGTAAAATTGTATATGATATATGCATATACACAGATGCACAGACACAAACATATATATAAAAAAAATAGCAGCAGAAATTACAGCTTTTCTGGGTGCACAGAGCATTCTCTCAAAGTAGTTATTCTTGATGCCCAAAGTCCTACACTCTTCTTGGTGAGAATGCTACCACTCTCTAATGGTATCACTGCAGTTTCTTCACCACTTGACAAAGAACTTTAAGAGTTTTTGGGAGCTCTCATTCCTCCCTTCCTTCATCATGTGGCAGCTTTTCTTCTGGGAGCCTCCAAGCCTTTTACCGGAGGAAAAGCAAAACTTCTGGAAACAGCTCATTAAGAGAGAATGTAATCAATGAGTTTATGTGTAGGTTGGAGAAAAGGGAGGGGAAAGAAGGTGAAGGGACTCAAGAAGCACACATGCTTATTTCAATGTGTTTTTCCTATAAATTTTGCTAAATTTAGCAAATCTCTTAAATCTTTTCTGTTTAATGTTTTGTTGCTTTGGGGGGTGGTTTTTGTTGGGTTTTTGTTTGTTTGTTTTTTGTTTCTTTAACATCAGGAATATTTTAAAGCCTCCCCTTTATTTGTAGTTCATGCTTTTCATATTGTTTTTGCTTTCTTAAGGAAACTGGCAGCTGAAATGCTGTTCTAAAAACAAGTCACAAACATTTAGCAGTGTTGCCATTTCAAACACCAGACTCAGCTAAAACCACCATGTGGCAAGACGTTGCTGTTTCAGCTGTTGGAACCCTCAGAAAGGGCAAAAATGCTGAATAAAACCAAACTATAAGTCATGAGTCAACAGAAGCTCTCAGGTTGGTTGCAAACAACAATCCTTCAAAGCAGCCCAAAACAGAGGGTGCTTTGAAAACACCCCAATAGTCTGGTATTATCACCTCCACCCAGTCATGCAGCTTATGTGGTTCTCTCCATCTAAGCAGCAAATGCTTCCCAGTGCCTAACACTGGTATTTCAAAGCAGATAACCCCATTATGCAGATAATGAACCAAATAACCAATGGGGAAATTAAAAAAATTAAAAATTAAATTAAATAATAAATAATACTAATAAAAATATACATATATATATATAAAGAAGATACAAATTGAAGGACAGGCCCACAAGAAGCTTGGCTGTGTAACTACCATACATTTCAGTAATCTGACCCAATCTCACCCAAAATAAGCAACATGGTGGGGAAAGCAGCTCCCTCTCTAGAGCTGCAGACTGAGCCTGGCTGTGCTCCCCTGTCAGCCCTTTAGCAGAGCTGCTGGGCAGATGCTGACACACTGAGCTCCAGTACTCCCATGAAAGTAAGAGGTGAAATGTGCAGGAGGAAGGCATGAAACAGAAACAGACCCACATACGAGTACTGAAATCTCATGTATTTGCTTTCCCCATTCCCCCAGTATTTTTCTAAGAGGATAAAAATAGCATCAAAAGATAAGACATTGATTTTCTTTTCTGATCTCAGGTTCTCAGGGCAGACAGCCTGTAAAACCTGCTACCACAGTACGTATGGGAGGCTGATCCTAGCAGATACATCCAGATGGTTTTTCAACATTTCTGTTTCGAAACACAGGAAAGTCAGCTAGCAGCCAGTAAAGCCAAATACCTGCAAACTGAGCCAAGCTGTTACCCTGATGAGCAGCTGGCTGCCCAAGCACAGGATCTGTGTCCTACAGGTAGCCACATTCCTCTGCTCCATTTGCAAACATCCCCAAGCCACGTCGAGCACATTCCTCAATGATGTGGAAGTGCCTGTGAGCACACACAGTTCATCCGCTGTGTTGCAAAAGAAAACAGTATCCACACATATTGCCCACAGGCAAGAACATTAAAAGCACTTCTGTAGGCCTAATTCTCTTCCCACCAAAGCCACTACAAATCCCCTCTGCCAGGGCCAGGAGCAGCACTGGACCTATGTTAAGTTTTTATTTATTTCTAAATGTGCTGCCTTCAGCACCAAGGAAGTTCAGTGGGAATTTTTCCGAATAATGTTTTGACCCTAGAGGCTAAAATAAGTCAGGGAACATGTGAACTTCCTACAGCTCTCAGGACAAGGCAGGGATGGAGTCAGGCAGCATTAGCTGCAAGCACTGGCTGTGAGACCTTGTGAGAATGGTAAAGGAGCTGCACTGAATTCTCATCACTGTCATCTCCAGGTCAGCATCAGCTGTTCCAACACTATCGATTGCTCAGGTGCTGTAGAACTGGACACCAGTTTTGTGTGTTCTGCTGGTCTGTGCTTTGCCAAGCAGATTTAAGGGCTGGACAAACTGAAATAACTCAGCAGACCATAGAACTCTATTGATCACTTCTGGGTGAGCAAGAATGAGAGAAGGGTTTCACGGAGGTGATCATTTCATTGACTGCTCTTAGACAAAAGTCAAAAGATCAAGGAGGTCCTATGGCCTCGACTGCCTGAGGTACATTACCATTTGCTCACAGCAGGCTCTTGAAAGCAAACTCTATTGTACTCACACCTTCCCAACAATACTTGCAGAATGCACCTACATCATGGAATAAGAAAAAAAAAAATAAAGGGGCAAGTTTTTCTTTCCATAGTTTAGATTGTTTGCAGACTCTGTGGGACTTTTCATTCCAAAATTAACTGTGTGCTGAAGAGGACCTGGAACAGCAGAGCATTTATGCTTCCAAGTTTTGGGATGGCCTCCAAGTGCAGACCTCCTCTTCTCCTTTTCTCTCATTTCTGGAATACTTTTTGACAATTAACAGAAACAATGACCACAGAGAAAGAAGTCTGCTCAATCCATCAAGGCCTAAATCTGAAAAGAGGAGGAGGAGAGAGGGAACCTTCTAACAACAGGAAGGGGAAAAGAGGTGTAGATTTTTTTTTGGCTTTATTCAAGAGCATTTCCTCATGAATTCTGGAAGAGAGTCAGGAAATAAAGATAGCAGCCAGAACTCACCTTCTGCATCTTTTTAAGGCAGAACTAGACAAATGCAGCAGTAGCAAATAAAGGAAACACACAAATAACCCTCTCTACACAGGGCAAAGTACACAGAGTTGGCATAAAACTGAAGTATTCAGGTTGTTTGGGAAATTCTCAATAAATATAAGAAAGACAAGTATGCTGATATCTATATTTTTTCCAAAGTTGATGGAAACACTAGAGCATGGGTTGATGCTCCTGGGAGCAAAGGAGTCAGTAAGAGTCCCAGGTATAGGAAAAATAACAGGGATGGAGAAATAACCTGATATCTTGAATCTCTATTAATATCAACAGACTCCAGAAAAGAGAGGAGCACTTATTGGAGCCAGGACCACAGAACCTTTTCTATCCTCCCAGAAAAGCTCACCTGACTTTTTGTAATGCCAGAACAAAGATGCCTGCACACTTGCCTACTGGACTAATGCCAGCAATAGCCAAGGTGTGGCACCTCTTCTTTCTATAGGGTTTGCCCTCTTGTCCCTTCTCCTCCTCATAGGCATATGCATTGCTAGTATCCAGCCTATAAGGACAGAGAAGAAGGAAAGAAAAGAGACAGGTGGGGTCACCATCCCTTGGGGGGGGCTCAAAAAAAGTGTAGATGTGGCACTTTGGGACATGATTTAGTGGCACAGTTGTGTTGGATTGACAGCTGCACTTTATCTTAGAAGTCATCTCCAACCATAATGATTCTATGATTCTATCTCTTCTATTTTGTTTTGGATGGAATGCAGCCCTTGTACTCAACATGTACACAGAGGAACAGCCAACAGCAAGTAAGCAACCACCACCTGCTATCATCAGGACTTTTGGACCATAGTGTGTGTGCTCACCTTAAACAGCATCTTAGAAGAAACACCACTTTTCCACCAGGACAGCAATTGACTGGATCCCTGAGAAAAAAAAACCTATCCCTGCAACAAATCTGGATTGATGGGTCATATGTATGTGTAAGTGTGATTCTTGGGGTACCCTACAAAGGGACAGGAGTTGGACTTGATGATCCTGATGGGTCCCTTCCAACTCAGCATTTTCTATGATTCTAAAAAAAAAAATTAGACTTTTTTTTTCAGTAGAAATACTTAAAACATAGAAAACACAACCACTTCCAGTACAAAAGTAACCAAGCATGTAGCAAGTGTATTATACATCAACTTAAATCATAAATCTAATCTGTTAATATTTTCAACACCATACTTTGCTCTTGCACATTTTTAATTGCTCTGATACTATTTTTAAACAAATCCTATCCTTTCACTGAAGAAAACACCAATACATCAAACCTGATTTTAAACTAATGAGTTTCCTCTTTTGCAAACAATTATTATAAGCACTGAAAATGTTTACATGACACCATCCAGTTCCAAATGACAAATATCAGCCATAGCTGGATTTAAAACAAACAAACTGAAAATCCCAAATCAGTAGTGCTTGACTCAGTGAAAAACATTAAGTATTTTCAAGAAGAAGAACAGAAAAACTTTCTTACTTAAAGAAAAAAGCATGTATGCACACCTGCTGTTCTATCAATCTAACCAGGAAACCATTTCACTGCTGCATCATAAGTAGAAGAAAAGTGCTTATTAAAACATTAATCACAGACCATTATTTTCTGACTCCATGCCAGAAGTTCCCATTACATCACTGAAAATATCTATTAACTAAAACCTGATTCTGACAAGTTACAGAAGTGTAGTGTTTAGGATTTAGTAATGTGAAAGTCAATTTTAGAAGAACAGTTATACAATTGATTTTGCAGTGGCAAGCAAGTATAATTAATTGTTTTTGTGACATTTATTACTGCAATGGGGTTGATTTAACTGGTGTTTCTACTGTAAAATTATTCAAAAATTATTTCAAACTTCATCTACTTTTATTAAACACATTTATTGTAAAGGTATTTAATACCCGGGGCTGGCTAAACAATTTTAAAATGTGCTGGATACACCAGTTCATGTAAAACTGTGTTGTCTTGTGTAAATATGGGCCTTGTTTAGAACCAGGTCTCACAGGAAATTATACCAAATGAAAACCATCTCCCCTTCTCCTCTCACAGTGAAAAGGATTTATGTTTTTACATTTAATACCAGTTAGCTAAGGAAACAAAAATACAGGGGCGTTACTTTCAAGACTGAGCAATAGCTCATCTGTGCAACCCCTTGTTTTATTATTAGAAATGTGGCCTTGCCCAAATGCCCCAATTTGGAAGACAGAGAAGTGAACAATGCAATTCTTTCTGGAAGCCTGGCACAGTTATTTACAGAAAATTATTTTCAACTAACTATTAGAAAGGCTTTAAAACCAAAGTGATGAAAATCAGTTCCTAAACATGTACATACAATCCCCAGCCAACCAACTCAGGTACCTCCCTCAACCCCCTGTAAGCAGCCCCACTCAAGAAAAAAGAAATTAATCTGCAGAAGACCACAGTCAGTTCTGGAACCAGCCCTCCCTTCCTCAGCTCCAGTGGGCACAGCCTCACACCTTGCACATGTACCTGGGCAGGTGTCCCAGCTCTGCCCTGGGGTGCACTGGTTGGGCAAAGCACCACAGAGATGGCACCAGAAACCACCTTTGGTACTGCCAGTGACCTTATTGTGGTGCCAAGCAACTGGGCATCATCACACTCAGTTGATAGAGAGGCTGATATGAAATCAAAGTGTTAGATGCTTACAAACAACTAGAATGTAGAGAACTTGTTGATTATACCACCCTTATCCTGGTACTGGTGTCCAGTTCTGGAGCCCCCAACACAAGAAGGACATGGAGCTCTTGGAATGAGTCCAGAGGGCCATAAAGGTGATCAGAGGGCTGGAGGACAGACTGAGAGAGTTGGGGTTGTTCAGCCTTGAGAAGGCTGCAGGGAGACTCTATTGCAGTCTCTCAGTATATAAAAGGGGCTCACAAGAAAAATGGGGATCAATTTTAGTAGGGCCTTGAGCAATAGGACAAGAGGTAATGGTTTTAAACTGAAAGAGGGCAAATTTAGACTAGATATAATTTTTTAGTATGAGAGTGGTGAGACACTGGCACAGATTGCCCACAAAAGTTGTGGTTGGATGTGTTGAACACATCCCTGGATGTGTTGAAGGCCTGACTGGATGGGGCTTGGAGCAACCTGGTCTAGTGGGAGGTGGAACTACATGATCTTTATGGTCCCTTCAAACCAAAACCATTCTTTGATTCTATGATTTAACAGACTGAATTAAAAGTACATCATGTCCTTAGTGAATTATGAATTATCTCCTTAGTCCATTATGAATAAAAGCTGTCTTGAACACACAAACTGATGAACAATTACACTTCTTGAAGTTTTGTTTGTTTTTAAAAGGCTTGGGTTACTATTTTGCCCCCCTCCCCCTTGACCCAACATACACATTCTTTAACTACAAAACACACCTGAGCTAATAACCTTTTGCCTGTCCTTGGATAGCTTCCCACATCCAAGAGTTTCATTTTTCTTCTTCTTTCTTTTTAAGTAGTGCCATAAGCACCAGAGCCATCATGCAGCCTGGCTTCCCATGGCTTGGTCTTGGGGGTGGTGCTTGCAAGCTCCAAGTGAAGCTTTTATCAGACAGTTAGGAGATGCCCAAAGTATCTCACTCCCACACAGCCTCCCTGGTGGTTAACAAGTTATAAGCTTACCAGGCAGCCTTTTTTGTCACTCAAGGCACTTCCAGTATCCATATCCAGACATTCTTCATCATGAAGCAGCCAGGATCTTAGCTACCCCTAAAATCTCTGCCACTCCACAAAGTATGACTGCAGTCAGTGAACAGATGCACAAACTGCTGGAATGAAGGAGGTACAAATTCCAAATCCACAGCTCCTGTGTGATATGATCTGGGGATATCAGGGTCATTATGAAAACAAGAAAGGAAAAAAATACCAGCCCAACCTTTAAAAACCTTGCCATGCATCAGATCAGGTGTGAGATCAGTTACATAGATAGGATCAAATTTATGAATGGAATTACTGACTTCAGCAAACAGCAGGTTTCTCTGGGAAGAGATCCTGCACTCCTGCTACTTAGCACTCTCCAGAGAAGCTTTAAACACTGTTGAGTGCTGATCACCAAGAGAAATACCACTCATCAAGAATAAAGCTACAACAAAGCTATCTGAAGGGGGTTAAAAGAATAATGAATAAGTAACAGCTTGAAAAGCTGCATAAAGCTTCAAGCAAGACACCCCCATCTTCTCTCTGCCATTTCAGGAAATGTGTAATACACCTTCTCAGACATTTGGTACCTCAACAATTTTTATCTGCAAGGCTGCTCTAACTATGTTTATCAGTGTCAGAGACAAGAGGATGCACAATTCCTCGCTTTCTTTTCCATTTTAGTGGTCTGTTTTGCAGGCTATGTGACTATTTTCACTATGTATAACTCTCCCTTCTTGAAAAAATGGTGTTGAAGGGTCTAGGAAGCTTCTCTCTAATTTTTTTCAGACATACTTCTTGCATTTTTATTAAAATGGATTTTCACAAATGCCTTAGAGGGCAGATTCAAAACAGGATGCTCCTCACCTTTCTACTTCAACTACTTCTGAGACTAAATAACTGATTTAAAATATTAGTCCACCCAAAGAGACCTTTCAGAAAACCATTACAGTGTTTGCCCAGACTGCTTCAAATGCAACTTCTTGTCATGACATCTCTCTGCCATTCCTTACATCCAAGAAAAAAAATCATAAGTGATGCCCAGATGCTGATCAAGAGGAGCTCTTCATACCAGTAGGTCCTCAATGAGCTCCTGTATCTTCCATGACTATGACTGGTCAGACTTTGCTTCTCATTGCTAAGGTATTCCTGTCTCTGTACTCTAACACTGAATTAAAAGAAAACTTTTGAGGGCTCTGTCCTGGGAAGAACTACAAACCTGAGGAGACTGAGGCCCTTCTGTTGCTCAAGTGAGTGATAAGCAGGAAAGGCAGCTCCTGCATGTGCAAAATGTGCTATTTTTCTTGCTGCAAATACATAATTCCCAATGCAAATACACATCTGGCTGAAGAGTCAGAGAAAGGCTCAAAAAGGGAAACACAATGGAGTGCAGGAGAAGCAAGGAAGAAAAAAATAAATACTGAGCACAAAAATTACTGACCTCAAACTTACCACAGACTTTCAGAGGAACAACAGAAGGACTAAAACTTAACTTCTACATAAATATATTTTGCTAAGCTGGTGGAAAAAAACTAAGGAGTAGGGTTTGTGGCCACATAAAGTTACAGGAGACCCTTTCATCAACAGTGGCATCCATGCAAGAGATGAAGGTGAGGAGGAAGGCAAGGAGGGGGCTGCCAATAACAGATCATCAGATACTTTTAAGGGGCTGGTAGTAACAAACCTTTGCTAAGGTGAAACACAAAGGAGTGCAGAAAATCTGGCCAAAGAAATGCAGGATGCCTCCTGCAACATTATAATCCATCATCAGCTGCCCACTGAGCAGCACTGCCTCTACACCTGCAGACACATTTCAGGGTTTGCCTCCTACCAACTTTCAATAATCAAGTCAATATTACCATCATGATTTTTTTAAGCCATTTTATATGTATACAGGCTAATCCAGTAGGAGATTCCACCAGACAATTCTCCGTTCCTTGTGTGAAGACACTCTTTTTTCCTTCACATTATATGCATTTTAATAAATGTATGATTTAGTATTCTGCAAGCCCACACTACAAAAAGACTATTCTGGAATAAATGGTATAATTGCATTTCCTACAGCGACCTTGTAATCTCTTGAGTATTTATTCTAGACTAAACAGCCCTCCTCAGCTGCCCTGTGTCTGATTGTCGATGAAAGAAGCTTGTTTGACAACTGCTTCAAGCAGAAACATATTTTTTCCATGATTGCATGAAAAAGCAAAAAACATTACCAGACCAGTATTCTGAGCACAGAGACTCATGTTAGATCGATGAGTTAATTTTGAAGCCAAACGCCAACAAAAACAATTGCTATGGACATTCTGCTGTCATGGCCAGCTTTTGAGGTTAATTTAGTGGTACATATACAACTGCAGCCAACTTTACATATGAGAAACTACACGGTGTATGCAGGCTTCCTTCTTTGTTTCTTTATATATTTTCCATATTCTCTGCTTTTATAACCCTCCTGAGACCTTTTACAGTTACAGAACCCACACTATACCCACAGGTGGGCGGGCAGGAAGCAAAACTCCCCATTTCATAAGCAGTCCACTTTTAATATATTCAACTGCTAATGACCTTGACAGAAGAGCTCCATGCAAAACACCATATACTACAGGGTGTCGTTTGAAATGTTCATAGACAGTTTTGCCAGAAAGTTGATTTCTTAAACAGTAAGATTAGTGACTCAAAGGCTGTGTTCCTTTCCTCCATTCCCATTCAGTTCACAAAATTGGTGCTAATCTACCTCCTCTATATTAAATTTGTATTCCTTCAAATTCCTACTATGAAACCTGCAGGATTTCTCTAGTACACAAGAATAATACCAGGCAGTTTCTACATCAAACCTCATCAAGACAGGTTACACATGGTTCTATTTTCTTATCCCATCCTCTCTTGAAAAAGTCAGCACACCCTATTCACTATTCCAAAAAAAGCATACTCACATAGTACTTCTATTGTCACTCAGAGGTTTTTATTCAACCATTCATGGTAAAATGAACAAAAATTACTTCACTTTAAAAAGGCTGTATGCAAATGGAGCTGTGTCTTTAAAGCAATAATCACTCCTTACCTGTTAATTCTCATTCATTAGGTGCCTGATTCAAAATGCATTGCAGCCAACAGAAATCTTTCTGCTGAGGATCAGACCCTGCAACAGGAGACACTGGGAAATTCAGACCATATGCCTTAGTAGCCAAGAAAATTCCTGCAAAAAGGAGCTCAGCCCTCTATGTGCCCTCCAAAGCAATACAAACTTCCCTTGCTCTTACTCAATCTTTTGACTCTGACTTCTAAGCTTATTGAGAAACTATATTCTATTCAAAGGAGCAGAATGAATTCAGTGTTCAAAATCAATGGGCCAAAGCAGATCAAACAAGCCCTTCATTTGTGGTTTTTCTCCTTTTCCAAGATTCAAGAAATATCTGCATTACCCCATGACAAAGAAAGCAGATCTGAAAAATCACCTGCTCAAACTTTTAAAGCCCAGTGGTCCTGTCACCCATTCAAAATCACTTCTTAGTTACTTCACTGGCTCAGACCCACTGCAGACACTGTCAGGGCTTTACCCAAAACTAATCTGGCCTAAGACCAGATCAACTATGGTTAAAGAGTAGTTTAGAGAGGATACTTACTATTGCTTCACTACTAAAAATTAGTAAAATTTTTAAAAATCACTACAATTGACAAAGAAGTTACAGGAGTCATCTCCAGGTAAGTGCCAGAACTCCACGTGTTTCAAATTACACGACACTGGATAACAAAGAATGCAGAAATTTTCCATTTGAAATGAAGGTTCAAAAATTAAACACTAATAAAGTTCTAGCAGATATGAAGTCCAACCTCCTAATCTTAATTCAGAATTTAAGATCAGTGAGCTGTCCTACACTAGGAAAAAAAGGAATGAATCTCTCCAGTTCTTCATTACAAAAAGCACAGTGGGCTAAAATACATTTGTTCCATGTAGAGACTATGACCACAGCACTGTGATTTTACTGCAGTACTTACCCTCCAGTCTTAAAATGATATTTTGCTTAGATTTAACTTATAAATTACCAAAGTAAATTACCTATGCTTATTGGATAACGGTTCATCACTGAACTTTATTTTTTGTATCATATTTAGACAAAACACTAATAAACCCTAACAATGTGGTTACACATGAAAACAAGTTGATAGATCAAAGGAAAGTCTCATTTTTCCCTAAAGAAAAGCAAAAATTTTTGAAGCAAACCCTTTTTTTTTTGTTTTTTTTTTAATATATATTCACATGTATACATTCAGGATGTACCTCTCCAGACGAAGTTAAGTAGACAAACACAGTTTTATTTTAAACAGCCCAGGACTGACCTGATTACAAGGATCTGCACAAAAGTTCTCTGTTAAGGCAGGGAATTTTTAAGTGGAGTGCAAACAGCAATTTTTGACCTTGTAAATTATCTCTATTTCTTAAGAATGGCGAGAATAGGAGTGGTACTGTGTTCAGACTATGATCCACTTCAGAATACAAGAGAGTGTTTCTAAATTTTGAGACATGAAGTTCACACATCTTTACCCAAAATGTTAATTGCATAAACAGATTTTTCAATTTATAGTCAGTTTTTAAGTAGCTTGTGCATGGCTCTTCCACAGCTGTAAATACTTGGTGTGAGAATGCTGTGTGGCCACTCCTGAACATACTCCTTGAATATACACTCACAATTAATGCCAAGAATGTCTACATTTTTCAGGACCTCAAACAAACATCTTTTTGATCAGTGTTTTTTTTTTTTGTTTTGTTTTTCTGAGTTTTGTTTTGTTTTTAATCAAAGCTACATTAAAAAAACATACATCTTTAAAACAACAAACTAATTCCCATCCCCATCCTGTTTTGGTCTTTCACTACTTGACATGTCAGGGTTTGTTTTATTTTTCATTTCTTTTGTTTTGAAGTAAAAAAAGTCCAGACCTCCAACCACACAATTTCAGTGTACTCAGCTAAAACACTAGAAGGGGGAAAAAAAAAAATAAAGGAAAAAAGAAAACAAAATTTTTGCTCTTCTAAGAAAAACCTCTAAGTAAAATCATGGCAATGAGTGCCCAAGCATCCAGGTACTCATTTTCTTTTCCACCACAGACCTTGGCTCCCCAAAAGCCATGGTAGGTTATACAGCCTTGCAATGACTTTGGCAGATCAACAGATTTGGACTGATCTAAACTAAAAACTGATCTAAACATTGTCTAGATGACAATCCCTATTTCAGCCAAAGTATCCTAAGCTGTTTCTGGTGATGGCAGAAGTGCCTGCTTGGTAAGACAGGGCTCTTTAAAGGTGAGGCAACCATCAGCAGCTTGCCTTCATCTCCACCCAGAAACCAAAAATTTTTCAGTGAACACCTCAGGAGTGACCCAGTCACATAGACCCAGGAACAGAGGGACAAACCAGCCACAGAGCCTGCCTCCAGGACATGTTCCATTGATCCAAGAGACCACTTTTCTCCAAGAACAGCACCAGTCTCCAAAGAGAGTCTCTCATACATGACTTTTCCCCTTCTTCCTCCCAAATTACATTTCAGCCTCAACATGAGAAGGAACTTCTTGACTGTGAGGGTGACAAAGCCCTGGCACAGGATGCCCAGAGACGTTGTGGAGTCTCCCAAAGCCCACCTGGATGTGTTCCTGTGTGGTAATCCTGCCTTGGCAGACTGGATGATCTCTAGAGGTACCTTCCAACCCCTAACATTCTATGATTCTATGATTTCCAATTGAGAGCTGGGACAGAACTGGCCCCAGAGGCCAAGCACCCAAAATGACCTCTGCCACTCATGTCAAAGCATCACCAACCTGTCACATGCAGTGCATAATCCTGGGACTACCAGCACCTGAGACTGTCTTGCAGGAACTCCACAGACATTTGGTCACAGGACCCTCTATCATAGAGAAAGCTTCACTCCCCCTCCCAGAAGGTTAAATACTGCCTACAAGTTCATATAATACATAGTGCTCCCAAAAAAAACACGTAATTGAGGATTATTGCCTGTATTTCATTACTTCTGGAAAACCATACTCCACTAAAAATACCTGGGGTGCCACTGAAGGACAGAAACCCTGCACATTGTATCAGTCATTTCTGTTGGGGAAAAAAAAAAAAAAAATCTGTTTCTTTATTATATTCTCAGACTCCTAACACAATAGCAAAAACTACACCATGTGGATGTTAATACTTTTTTGCAGTTCACAGAAGAAGAAAAAAAAAAAAAAAAGAAAATTTATGGCCCCAAGAGAAACTGAAATTAAATTTCCAAAACTAGTTTAACATAAATTTCTTTTTACAAAAGATGCAAAACCCATACAGGAAAGCAGCAGGAGGATGCAGAATCAAGTTTATTGGACTGCACACAAGTCATCTTAAGATCAAGATTTTAATTATAAAAGATCCCTAACAAATGATCCCTTAAGGATTCACCCTTTTTCTTGCCCTTTCTTGCCTTTGCTGGAAACTTTCTTCCCAGCTGTTTCCTTCACTACAGCAGTTTACTCAGAAAGAAAAGCAACAAGCAACAACGATGTTGAAATCTGAAGCAAGTAAGTGAGTGTTGCAGAAGGTAAGTGGTTGAGATGGGAATATTCAAAGTGCCCATTCCATGCAGTCTTTTGAAGACAATAAACCGTATCTCAAAAAAACAAAAGAAAACAAACAAACAAAAAAGGCAGTCAATAAACTACACTACCAGAGTGAATTCAACGTCTCCAGATTGTCAGCATCTTTGCAATAATTCTGGCTCCAGAAACTCAGATAATAACAGCCTGCACATTTGAGGGAAGTACTTAACAGCAATAAATAGTCAGACTGCAAAATTATTAATGAGACCATGAAAAGAGGGAGAAACAAAACAACAAATATTTAGATTTAACCTGCCCTTATTTGAGTCCAAATGAAGAGGAAACAAAAAATCTTCAGCAGGAACAGATAACATTGTGCCCAGCTCTTCTGCCTCACCCAGGCAGCTGTTTGCAGCTGCCTGAAAAAACCCAAAGCAGGGACAGAGGCACATTAGTTAAGCATTCATCACCAACAGGAAATGCCCATGAGTTCATATAAACACAGAAACACAAATACATAAACGAATAGCCTTGCATGGTTTAAGGTATTTCAGACACTCCGTGGAATTAGGGTTAGAGCTGTACCAGCTGGGAACCCACAGCATGGATGTATTTGCTTTGGAACTGCAAAACAGCCTCAGGACTCAGAAGAACTCCTCTGGTGGGCACCACCACGCAGCCCTTGCTACCAGAGCCACCCAGCACCCCTGCTGCTCTTAACTCTTTCATCACCTCCAGAACCAAGCTGTAGAACCTCGACTGTTTGTGGCCAGAGGAATAAAATGGCACTTGACAAAGTGTCTCCACAAGAAGACTGTGAGCACTGCTTGCACAGCCCAACACGCCTGTGCACAGATGGTGCAACACAACTGCAAGTATTTAAAGATTTTGTTTTGCAAGGTGTTGGGTTGCCTTCAAACTGGTACCACAGGCAATTAATTGGATGGGATGGACACAGCACAGGGGTCCTGTTGGATCCTGACATCATCACTCACCATAGGGGGGCACAGGCAAAGGGACAGGAACTGGAGCCTTCCCTACAAAAATCGTTTTTCCCCCCACCAGAGCATTTTCATTTGTGATGAGGCTTAGGGCTGAGAGGGCTTCAAAGCTCCTCTTGCACAGGAGGTCCCTCACAGCTGTGCCTCATCCAAGCAGGTGCTGAAGGCTGAGTCTGGCTTTGCCCAAGTTTAAACTGCTAATTAGTACTTGGTCTTGGAAGCCTGATATCAGATAATAATAGTTACAGGCAACAGAATGACACAGAAACAAGAAAAATGGAGATAATATTAATTCCAGGCAGCCTTTTATTTTCTGAAGCACCATTAGTTTGCTTATTTACTTGAAAAAGTCTATTTACCACTATTATTTTTTATCCACCACTACCACTCCTGTGCCAGTGAACCAGATGGGATTCCTGTTTGGATTTCAGTGGTCTCTGAAATTGCATACTAAAGTGTCTCGACTTTGTTCAGTACTTTGTGGCTTCACTTTTCCCATATTTCATGGTCAAAGATAAACTGTTATTTTTTAAAACTCTTTCTTGTGTTGGCAGTCTGCACAGTTACTCTGCCACATGGTTTTCCAGGCATTCAGGGGCTGTTGACCTTGAAAGTTAGACCATGATGAGCTGGGTGACACTATCACAGCAGCTACACATCTTCAGGTGGGGTTTCAGCTATGGATATGTCTTTAGAGAGCAGACAGGTCACTTCTGGGCTTCTCAACCTCCATTACCAAGGCACAGCAAGCTCCCAAACTCCCTTCCCAAACATGGCTGCACACCATGATGCTGCCAAGCTGCTGGACCAGCCCTGTATTATATTTTTTTGACAAAGTTAAGCTCTGTGCTTCATTTCTCACAAATGCAGTTTTGACTGTAGACAGCACTCGACAAGCAAATCTACCCTTTTCCATGGCAAACAGCCCAATTTTAATATTTTTACTGGCTTACAGCTGGGTAAATTAAGCCCCAGATTTTTATTTATTTATTTTTTAATACCGTGCAACAGAAAATGAACAGCTACTTCACTACAACTGCCAAGGACAACCTTAACAACACTAATGCAATCCAGTCCAGCTCTCAATAGATCTATAAAGGCTAGAGGACCAAAAATTTCAGCTTATCCACCCAAACAAAATGTTGGTTGGGCAGGAAGTCTAGTATTTCATTAAGAAACTTTAAAAGAGAAAAAAAGAAAGAAGAAAAAGAAAAAAAAGGAACAGGAAAAAAAAACCCCAAACCTGCATGCTGAAGATGGTAACAGTCCCAGCTGTAATGCCATGAAATGGTAATTAAAACTTGCTGTTTTAATTAGCTTTTTACTTACCCAAGCCTTCCCAGCATTTCAAGCTCTGGAACTTGTGGTCCATATGTCTCCACTTGCAGAGGCTGATACTCATACAAAGCTTCCTCTACCTTTTGAATAGGAGCTAGTGAAATAGGCTGACCCTGTTAAAAAAAAAAAAAAAGGAAAACATTTCTGTATACCAAGTCAAGGTTTTGCTTTATAAAAATGCAGCACAAGAACAAGCTTATACCATTAACCTGGATCCAGGCATCCCATTAGGAATAGGATGTATTCTTCTGCATCAATCATTTCTTCATGGTTTAAGTTTTTTACTGGGATCTACAGATGGAAAGTAACTTTTCATTAGCTATAGCTGTTTGGACAAGGTAGGAAGGAAAGGAGAAAGTCTTACTGAAGGCAGGCTTACCATGAGAGAGTATGTCTGCTCACTAGTAAAATTATTATTAGGTAAAAATTTCATTTATCAGAAGTAATATCAAACAAATGTCAGTGAGCAACTGTATTTGATTCTGTAATCAATGATTTCCTGCAAGCCCTAATTAGGAAGGGAAGCTGCTTTCATTTCTCTCTGCAGGCTTTGTAAGCTCCCATACATAATGGCTCTCAGGATAGACCTTTACAGTGCAATACAATTAATTCATTCAGCAAATTCCCATTTGTTTCATAACTAAAAATATAGAAACACACAACCATAAAACTTTCATTCCAGATGTACTTTTGCAAGCCCTACAGCCCACTGAGAAACAGCTCGACTTTTCCCCCACCCCCAAGTCCCTATCACTCTGAGCTCTCACAAAACAGGAGACTTGTGGCTGGAAAGGAGGGGTCAGGAGGATATGAGATAGAGCCAAAGTTAACAGATGTTGCTGCGTGACATTCTACACTGATTTGTTGATCTTTCACACAGTTTCAATTTTCTACTGTATTCTATGGTGCTCACAAAAATTAGCAGCAGCAGCAAAAAGACAGAGAACTATGAGCCCCTCCAAAGCAGCCTGGCTTCCCCTGTAGAAACTGAGCTTCACATCTGCAAAACGCAGGAATTTAGGAAAGCAGTAATATTGTTTTTGTAGACTTTTTGTCTGCAACAGGAGAGAGGAAGCTTTCCATGGTGTAATGCTGTGTATAGCCCTGGCTCCCACTGGTGATCACATACTGAGCTCCATTTCCTTGGGGCAACTCGTGTAAGCATCTACTCCCTCAAACTAAAGGCTCCTAATGTGGGACACTGGGTTAAAATTAACTAAAGAGAAAATAAAAAGTCAGTAGAAGGGGAAAGCTGTTAATTAAATTTGTGTTTGAGCCCAGTGACCTTTCCAAATTTGGAGCACGGATATTTTTGTTTAGAGAGTTGCAGAACTGAAGATGTAAGTCCTTGAGAAGCACTACCATGGATCTAGGCTGATCTCCATGGAAATAGCAGCAGCTCAAGTTTTCCACTGAAACCCCTCTGTGTTTCTGATGAGAACAGATCTGCCCTTTTTCTGCACTGCTGGGGAGCCTGGTGGGGCTCCTGCTAACACTGCTACGGTGACAGTGTCCTGAAGGCAAAAGGTGGTGAAGGAAGTTCTCAAGTTAGCTGTGAGACTCTCCAACTTCCAGAGTTAACATATTTATCACTGCTATTTCTGTGCCAAAAACTGGCCCTGCAATATTAAAAGCAGGCAACCACACATTAGAAAAAGAGGCTGGAAAAGAAAGATTAAAAATTCACCTTTAATCTCCCTTCATGGTATTTTAAGACACAAGAACAGGTTTTTATATTGTTAGAAGTTGTCTATTTATACTACCCAAGTTCAAGAAAATACTGTTCTTTGTAACCAGATTCATGCAGGCATGTGACACTCTTTGACTCTTTGTAAGAGATTAATGTTGACATAATACTTTTAGACCTATATTTTTAACAATATCATTACCTCTAACCAAACCAAAGAGAAAGACACATCAACATTTCCCATGCCTACACCCTCATGTGGTGAAAAGTCTGAGTCTTTCCTAATTTTATTCCAGCCATAGAAAAGAAAAATCGCTTTCCGGCAAAAAGCAAAAACCATGATAAATATTTTGGGAAATCACTTGTGTGTGGAAAAAAAAAAAAAAAAGAAAAAAGAGCAGCTCAGATTGCAGGAGCCATATCTCTGGAGGGCATCACCAGAACAGCTGCTCGCTGTTAGTGGAGTTGCCACTGGTGCATTCCTGACACGTTTTTAACAAGAGTGACTTTTGCTGATGCTGGCCAAGAGACACAGGAAAGCTCACAACAAATGCACAAGGCTCACCACAAGCCTCCTTCCCCACCACCATTTATGCTGCTAGAAATGTCCATCTCCATCTGGGAACTTATGGACAGAGAGGATGAAAATGTTTCATTTTAATTCCTCTCTCTGTGGGGTTTCCAAGGTGCCAAAGGAGAGGAGGGATCAGCATGGGAGCTGCCTGTGAATGGTGGGGAGGGTGACTGCTCAGCACATCAACTGTAAGGTGGGCACTGTCTGTGCCATGGAGAAGCCACCAAGCCAGACCAGGACCTTTCTGTGCAGTACTGCAAAAACAATGCACTGTGGTGGCCCTGAGAGGAGAACATCAGAAGAGGAGCAGCACACAGCAACTGCCCATCCTTGACCTGGTCAGACCTCATGTCCATCACAGGCCAGGATATTTTGTGCTCCTGTAGGAAGCCCAGGGACTGCCAGTTCAGGCAAAGCACCTTCTTTTGAAAGGCATCCAATCTAGACTTGAAGATTTTAGATCATAAAGGTCCAGGCACATCACCCCTAGGTGAGTTGCTCCAGCAGTTAATTATCTTCACCATTTAATAATGGTAACTCATTTCTTGTTCATTAAGATCAGTTTCAAAGCACTGACTCCCTCCTGCATCATTCTCACCTATATACTAGGCCAATGTTAGGAACCAAGAGGTACTTTTGCACAGCAAAGCAACTGCATGAGTTTGCATTCAGCCAGCAGATCTGCACCTCAAGAAGATTGTGAAGCTGTATGACACAGCTCATTTGTTTTCGTTTCCCAAAATCACAACTTTAGCTGGTGGGCTTTGACAACATGGATTACGTTCCATTTCTAAATGGGAAGGAAAAAAAGAAACAAAAAAAACCCCACCACAGCCTTGTTCCTGCTCAATAGCTGTCTGGTCTAGATAGCTTCAGGTAAAGGCATTTTTCTATCAACTGGATTTTAGTCTGCCTTGATTAAGGAAAGGGTTAGAAAGAAGCATAAGAGTTAAAATATGAATTCCCACCTGAAAGGGGCTGATCCTGATCAAGCCCTGCAACTCCATCAACCCTGTAGACATTCTGGATATGAACAAGCTGCATCTACACTGCCAACTCCTTGCAAGGCAAGCACAGCCATGCAGGCTCCTGAGCCCCCAGGCTTCAAATTTGTTTATCCCTGAGCAGATTAAAGTGTGGTCACAACACCACTGGGTATGGCACAGATCAGTGCAAAAGACCTGAGATGGAAACCTTTGAAAACTTACCAGTGAAAAGTGTCACCTTTCCTGCTCCCACTGATGTTGGGATAAAGTGCATTTACAAAAAAACCAAACCAAAACAAAAACTTATTGAAGTTCAAAGGCTCAATTTGACTCATCTCAGCTAAAAGCTATTTGACCAGTAGCATTTTTGTTTTGTGTCTCTGTCCTGAGTGGTCCCTAGCCACTGGTATAAAGGGACTGGTATGAAAGTAAAAAAGACTGGTAAGAGGGAAACTGTTGTGTAACTTCAGAGACATTACAAGAGACAATAACTTACTTAGGACTTACACAGCACTTTTAGTGAGGCAAAAACCATTTCATGTCTATGAGGTAAGATTTTTCAATTTCCTGTATTCCACCTAAATAGCCAGCCTTACCTCTTTCCAGCATTAGGAGGCATTTATCAGCAAGCTAAAACCAAAATGAAAGCAGCAGGTCCAGGATCCTGCTTTTGCATTGCTTTCTCCTGACAAACCAAAGATCTGACGTTGTGGTCATGAGTAAGTATTTCTAATTCCTCTTGGATGCTGTAATGTTTGTGTAAAAGAAGCTGACAATATCCAAATGGAGATGGAAAAGGCTTCCAAGAACACAGACAACAGATTTTCCTGCCTCCCCTCTTTCCCACCCCTATCTTTGTGGCATATGAGTTTTTTCTCTGGGATTATTTTAGGCACCGTAGCTGTCTATTACATTTTGGAATGCATGTAACCACAAAACACACTGCTAATTAGTAGGAAGGCATTTGCTTATCCTTATGACTTTGTTTATGTAACAACTGCACAGCAGTAGATTTGTGAGCAACTGACTTTCCATTCATGTGCTGCGTGTTTTTAGATAAGAGAAATACAGAATTAAATTGGGATGGAGGTTAAGTAACATCTTTGCACCACAAATAAAACTGAGTGCAAGACTTACTTTTCAGTATTCTAGATAAACTCTTTGAGACATCCCTCAGTTTAAACAGTAGAAACACAAGCAGTAGTCACTCTGTTTCAGACTATGATACAAAATGGCATTAAGGAAAACAACCATGTATTATATACAGAGAAGAGCTGCCCTTGCAGTGACGTGGAGTTTATTAAAAAAAAAAAAAACCACGTCCTTTTAGGAAAAGTTGCAGCTATTAGAGCATCAAAATTATAGTGTAGCAGTGCACTTTTCACACAGGGGTTTGGGGAGGGACTCTTGGCAAAAGCCAGGTATATCAGTATTTGCCTGCTGGCAGAAAGAGGTTATTTTAGCATACAGATTCCAGAAATACCACCTCAAGGTGCAGTGTTCACACTTCTTCCCATCCTGCTGCCTTTCTCTTTCCCTGTCTCCAGAAGGGCATTGCCTTCCTTCACCTCCTTCCCTTGGCAGCAAAAAAACAACTGACGGTCTTCTCAGAAATCTATCAAGTGCCAAGGAGGAGGAGAAAGGAGATTGACACCAAAAATGCACTAGTAGGGGAAAGAGGAGGAAGAGGTATGCCACAAAAACATCCCCAGGCAAGAGACAAAAACCAGAGATTGGGGTCAGTAAAACTTGCCCAGACAAAGCATGTTTCTCTACTAGAAGTGGCTGGACTGCATGTTGTAGCCAATCTTTCTGCTTTTTTCATTTCTCCCTGCTTAGAAACTTACTCAGGTAAATCTGCCATCACTGTACCACCAGAACACAGCACACAGCTCAGATAGCAGGAAGAGGAATATTTCTGTGCTAAGTCTCATCAAGTCTGCTTGCAGCAATTTTAATTTTATTTAACTCTTTTCACCATCAGCCTGTCCTCCCCAGCCTGGCCTAAGGAACGTGGGGCTAGACGAAAAGAAACTGAACACTGAGGGATGAGGCTGCTAAAAAACATCACTGAGCATCACTTCGACTGTATGCAGCGTGCCAGAAAGGTTAACAAAGACCCTTTTTGATACAGTGTCATTTGAGTGTGTAATTATCCAAATACTTCTGAGTGAATGTTAAAACAATTCTACAAATTCCTTGAATTTTTCAGTATAAGCAACCCTAGGAAACTATTTCATTACTAAGCTCACAACAGAATCCAGGTTTTGGAAAGATGGAGATTGGGGTTTTTCTTTTCAGTTCCCACCCTCTCAGTTCACTATTGACAAATCCCTATCAGCAATGCTGGTATGGCTTCTGATTCTGATTAACTATTTTCTTTGAGTACAGTAACACTCAGGAAAAGGAGAATGAAACTGATAGATTTGGAGGGCTCGGTTAATATTATTTTAACCTTTACCCTCCCAGTCTTCCACAGCTCTGTTAAACAAACACAAAAAAGTCAAAATAAAATGTATAATTCTGTTCCTTAGCCTAAAATTCCTACCCCAGTCTTTTCCAAAGACTTAAATATCTGAAATTAACTACTCTCTCTTCTGCTTTTGAAAACCAACAACAAATCTAATTTCTTTACTCAATTGTAAAAAGTGCTATGGAGATATCCAGCAGCAGCAAGACAGAAATAGTAGAAATTATGTGACACAGGAACCACCAAAATCAACTAAAGTTTTCCTGTTGCTCTCAAAACCAGATTCTGACCACATGTGGTAGGACAAGCAATGTAAGATTCACACATACTCTGCTCCCTGAGGTAGATGATTTCAGATGCCTAGTAGCAATCTGACTAAATTTAGACTTCACCCCACACACACAGTAACATAATTTGATTTTTAAATGCTAGAACAGGTTTAAAAGATTTGCCTTCTTTAAGAATTGCAGGAATAGAGCAAGAGCTCCACAACACAAAAGAAGCTGTTAACAAAGACAGTCACATACAAGTGATTTGTTACATGCAAACAGGAATCTGCAAAATTAACCATGGAGCAATACACCAGCAGTTCTACTCACCTCCAGATTTTTCTTTCACAACTTTCTGACATATGCAATTACCTGACCAGACTAATTTTTAAGCTCCTGACAAAACTCCCCATTTCTCTAATCTCTCAGAAGAAAGCCTGTGTCCATCTAACATGCCAAAATGCAGTTTTTCTGGGTCACAGCCAGTTCTAGGATTTAGTGATTACCCTCCTCACAGAAAAGCCGGGTGCCCTTTCTTCACACCAAGGGATTTTAGTGCCTGTTTGGCACTGCCTTCTCCAGAGCTGGCTGCTGGAGCCCAGTAAGGACTAAGGGGATAGTCTGAATGTTTGCTGCAAGGAGTCACTTGCTCATTTTCAGCAGAGACTCCAGAGTTCTGGCAGGAACTCACAAGCTTTCCTCAAAATCAGGAGCACTGGTCAAAGAATTGCCCGGTATACAAGATATCAGCATTTTAGGTACCAAAGAATTAAAACACAGAAGCATTTTAATGGAACTAACAGGACTGCAGATCACACTCCTGGTTTTCAGCACTCATTTTGCAATCTTGCTCCCACCTCAGTCTCAGCTCCCAAGCACTCACTCGCTCTTGTGTGATCCACCCTGCTGTATGCACAAGTTCAGCTGCTCCTGCACTTTTTGCTCTGGTTCCCAGGAGCTCCATCCTGCATGCAATATTTATTTGGCTACTTTCAGCTAGATTGAAGAGCCATGCCATGAACCGGCTGCTGTTTGGTATTTGGACACCCTGGGAGGGCCAAATGTACCGGCAAACACCAACTCGTGCATTCTTTTGTTCTTCAGAGGGTTTGACATGGCCTCAGGGCACAAGCACAGGCTCTTTTCGTTTTCTGATTTCTCTATAGGTGACAAAGTTGATGTTCTGTTCACTTTGTTATGCCAGTTCCCAGTGTGCTATGTTAGTCATACAGCATTAAACAGAATTAAGCAAACTTTTGTTGCATCTCTACCACCAGACTTCTGGAGCCTTGATCACTTTGATTTAGCTATCAATAAAGCACAAGCTCTGCAGCAGCCAGGCTAATTACAGGATTAAAGGCTTTAATATAATATTGGTTTAGATACCCACATTAAGAGCCATAATTTTTCAAGAGATGTGAAATAGAAATCAATTTGACAAATGCCACTTTGTGTATTATGACCCACAACAGGAAGGGAGGGACAGAGGCACCAGTGAAGGTCACAGCACAGCAAGAGCTGCACACCCCTCACCAACATGCAGCAACTGTTTGAGTCTTGGTACAGATGAACCTACTGGTGTTCCTATTCTGTCACAGAAAGAAAATGATGCAAGCAAATGACTTAGGATTTATTAGAGAAGAGCAGAACCTGCAAAAATTAGCTGCTTTATTGGTAGGAGCAAAGGTCATAAAGAACTATACATCACTGCACTCCACTGTCTGCTCTTTCCTGGGATCCTTTAAAGCAGCTCCCCCCATTCAGACAGCCACAGCTATACAGTACCCTTTTAAAGGAATGCAGAGTCTGACAGATGATTTAAAAAGAAACATTGCTTAAAATAACAAAACTGAACAGAAAGCTGACCTCAGACTGGAGAAGATGAGAAACACCGTGTGTGTGAAAATAGGAGACATATTCCCTGCTTACTGAGTGTACAACTTAGAACCAGATAAAAGTTGATGGATGCAAAACACCACATTCAGCATGGCTTATGTCTGCCTGATAGAACAAAAAGTGAGATTCCTTGAATAGCTAGATTCTAAGGAGGGACTGCTAAAGGTTGATAACTGTCTGGCAGAAGGAAGCAGGGAAGTTTTTATAGCAACAGGGGCAAAAAAATAAAAGGAATAAAATATGAAGAAAAGGACAATAAAGGCAGATGAAAGGAAGAATATGAACATAATAGGAAAAACAGAGTGAATTATTGGAAACAGGCAAAAAGATAAAAAAGAATAATTTAGAAAAACTGAAGTTTAAAGCAGAAAAATAAAGCAAGCATCATCAGGCATCAGCAGCACATGAGATGCCTTCACAGTGTTGGCAGATCACATTTACATTTGTAGACAAATTTTAAATGAAAACTGAAACCTGTTAGCTGTATATTTAGAAATTACAGCTTTTAACAAAGTGGTAAATAGTTTAATTCTAGGCTTGTTTCCTCATTTGCATGTAGAGCATGCAAGTAGACATTAGCTGATCATTCTGGGGACACGAAGAGACGCACTGCAAAAATAATACACAGTTCACAGCTCTGCTTTGAAAATACACATTAATTTTACTAAACTAAACAAAAGAACTCCCTGAAGGCAGAAGCAACTGGTTTTTTAATCTGTATAAAACATACCCTTTTGTCCTTCCAAAGAGGTTTTGTTTCTTTCTGTGCAATTTTTCATCTAGCTTTACAATGGCTATAACAAAATCATGCTTCAAGCCACGGACACATGACAGCATCCAGAGTAGCACACTGTGGCATCTGAATTTTAGCAGTACTTTGGAAAGGATTCACAGAGCTTCACAAGATCAGAAAGTCTATTTGTAACCCTCACTGATCCCGAGAGCACAGCAGAGTCTCTTTGTGTACCCAAGAACTACCATGGTCTATCACATCACTCTGGTTTCGGTGGCTACAGCTTTGCAGCTCCTTGAAGCACAATAACCAGGAAAGTGTAAAAGGGCAAAGATAAAGGAATTATTCCTGCCACAAAAAAAAAAAAAAAATCTACAATCTCACAGAAAATAGAAGCTGGCAGCAAAACAGTGGTACGATCACACAGTAATTCTACTTAGTCCAAGAAAAATCTTATTTATCTGCTTATAAAATAAAGAGATACTTCATCTGTTTTTTCTCCTTCACTGGCTCCTTTGTGAATCCTTTTGCTAAAAGACTTGTATTAAACAAAAAAAAGCAAGTGTCACCTCAGGTTCTGAAAGAAGAGACTGCTGTGGAAGCAACTGTAGCACAAACATCAGATTTCAAGCAAGTTAGAGGGGGTGCCTGAGTATGTCCTGCTACAGACTGGAAATGAGACAGTTTTGCCTTAAAAACAACACTTCCATTGTAGAAAGGAAGATTACTTTATGTTCTGATATAAGTACTGGATGAACCCACATCAGCAGAATGTCCCAAAATGTAATAATAGACAACCCAGGGGAAAAAAAAAAAGAATCACTTGAATGCAGTGTGCTGTAAGACCAGGGCTTGCACTGACATTGCCTGCCACAGCTACTTACTGCTTCTTGGGAAACACCACAAACAAGCTGTAATCCAAGAAAAAGGAAGCTCCAGGAAGAAGTATTAATTACATTTGTTAATCAAAGGAATAAACATATAGGAAGGTTTCCATTTCTTTGACTTTCATAAATTATTTCCATACAGTAAAATATGTACTAACCTCTCCACAGATGATGCAAATGTCTTACCCTGGCTCAAGGCAGCTGCTGCTCTGAGAAACAAACCAAAATGAGCTGATCATTTGTTTTCCCTAAAAACTCATAATATTGGACCAAATAAAGAAAAGTATGGCTTACTATACAGTTTAACAAGGTATGCCTAACATTTGTGCACTTAAAAACTATAATTTAATTAACTTTACCTGTAAGCCTGGGGGGTGTGTGAGAGAGGAAAAAGAAATACAAATTCATTTTCGTCTCTCTGAAAATAGTTCAGGGTCCAAATCCCTATACAAGAAGCAATAAAAATAGTTTGGTTTCTGGTAGCAATAACAAAAACGAGGGCAAGATTAATTCTTACACTTTTATAGCAAACAATCTAAAGCAGATGTTCGAGAATAAAAGCGAGATGTCAAAGTAGTTAATAAGCGCTTTTCAAAACCAAACACAACAAGACAACTTGCAGCTTTATGTGCTTCTATAAAACTCTAAATCACCTCAGTCAGCTTCCACTCTTAGCCCTTCTCTACTCCGTGAAGCTTCACAACTACCAAAATCTTATATTGAAGTCTAAACCACCACAGAGTGGTGTCTCCTGAACGAAAGCACAGGCAAGTGAGCTTTGCTGATCAGAAATCAGTTGCTCAACCAGGGCCCTTAGGAACAGAAATATTTTCATGGTTTGAATATCCAGGATCCCTGGAATAAAGCCCCTACCTTTAAGAGACAGAGCATATTTTGAAGATATCTAAAAAAAGTCCAGCCTGTATTTACATTTCCGCTAGAATACTGTTTTGAGACAGAGATCAAACTTCACATTATAAGGTCAAAACCACCATAAGCATTCCTCAGAATCAGACTTCAAATGGGTATTTGAAGTTATCCACACTTTCTTGTTTGCGAGTTCAAAGAATTGCTGATCATAAAGCAAACTTAAAGATATTAAATCTTCTAAGGACAAATTTCACAAAAGACAATGTGTGCATGCAGGAGAATTGAGCCCTTCCACTTTCAATATGGCAAAAGTTTTTATAAGCTAACCATAAGCACACCCTTCCCAAATGAAAACAGCTTTTATTGTGAACACGAAAGACACTGTGCTAACTTAAAACACCGTTCACTTAGATCTGCTTTCCAAAGGGCCTTAAGCAGGATTATATTGATTTAAATAAAGTAAATTAGGCAAGATTTGCACTCATGCTTCCCACACAAATAGGATTTGCCAAGCCTTTTGAGCCTAATCACTGGTACAATCACCCAGGTACACAAGAGACTGACTCAGCGCGTGCACACGCTGCAAGACTCACCAGCAAGGGCTGATTTTTGGCTGACCACAAGGAATTGGCTCCTGAGCTGGTCAGCCCAAGTCTCCATCTACCTGGAAGCCATCCATCCAGCAGCTCTGGGCTACTGTGCATCTGCATTGCAGTTCCACTTCATTACATGAAACTCAAACCCATCACTCCAGGCACCGGAGTAACTGATACCACATCGCTCAGCTCAATGGGAGCAAATCAGAAACTTTGGAGTACATATGAACAATAATAGGTTTTTGTGTTTTCTTTCCCAAGTGCTGACAGTTTAGGGGATATTTCCACCCCCATGCTGAACACAAATTTTGTTGTGCCAAGGCAAGTTGTTCAATCTTTCACGGAACATTTGGTTTAAGAATCCAAGGTGGGTTTTATGGGTTTGGTTTTGGATTGCTCAAGATTTTACAAGGAAAATATAATGAAGGTAAGATATATAACTCTCAGGAAAAAATTCTTTTCAGCAAAAGATGGCAAGGTCATATTGTAAAGTTTTAACAAATAACCAAACACTTTAAATCACCAGCAGCCTAAATAACTTTGCCCCAGCTTTGCCCCAGCTCTGAATGTTAATGTTTATCAACTGGTAATACAGTGAGAAAACCATGTTTTCCCTTTTGGTTTCACATTAATCTTGGGTCACAGCTAAAACATGACACTACACCAACTCTTTTCTCCCCCTCCTCTTTCTCAGCCATTGTGTTAACCAAAATACTCACTGCTAGGAGTCAGCAGTGATAAGAAGCCAGTGGGTCAGGAAGACCTACAAGCAAAAGAGCCTGCCAGAGCCTAAAAGCAGCTCACCTCCTGAAATCATCTAACCCCCAGCCACTGCCACCCCAGCAGCCACACTGGTCTGCTACAGGCTTTAGGAAAAGTAGGGACCTGCAGTGACTTTGCTGCTCTCAAGTCAAGGAAATTCAGACTTCATTTAACTTTTTGTATCTTAGGTTGAGGCAATACTAAAAGGTAACCCACAAGTACTCTGTAATTCATACAAGTAGAGTCACAGCAAAGGGGCAGCCCAGCCAGGATAATGCATTGCTGAATGTACCTACATTTGTTTCTGTACAGGGTTCCAGTTTGCTCTTAATTATTCATAATGCTTTGTCATGCACTTGGATGCACACTGCAGATTTAATTTTAAGAAAATAACTAAGTCTCAGTAATTAGAGCCAAATGCAGTGCTCAAATACTCTGTTTTTAAATGAGATGCTTTTTGTGTGCATGAGTGATATTGTCATTTACATACAGATACACACAAATAAAAGGGTATGAGTTAAATAGTTTTAACAAACACTATCACTGAACATCTTGACAGACCTTGTAATGCCCCAGCCCTGTGCACGTTTACACAGAGGATTCATTTAAAGGCACATCAAGCTAACAAATCTATTGGCTATAAGGAAATTTTATCAAAATTTTATCAAAATTTTATCATAAACTTACCTGGGGCTTAGACCCTGATTTAGCAACACAGATTCAGGTTAGAAAACTACTCAGCTTTAAGTGCAGCAAGAGCCTCGCACAGGCCAAGGAGCAGTCATGTGCAGATTACTTTGTCTGGATTGTTCCCTACAAGTCCAGTCCAACAAAGCCAAGCAAGCCTAGACCTGACTGTGTAAACTGAGCCCATCCACTTTGCTGCAATAACCCGTGGCAATAAACACAACGGCCTAGGAAGCAGAGGCTTGCAGAAACAGGTCCTCAGAGAAACACCCAGCATCCTGGCAACCCCGCTCTCCGCTCCTCATCCTTCCTTCCGAAGATGATTCCAACAGTTCTGAAGTCATGCAACTCACAACCACGTATCAGAAACCAAAGTGTGCTATTATTGCTTGGTCCACAGACCTGCCACAAGACACCATAAGGGCACCAGGGACTGAAATGCAACAAGGACAAAGTTGCAGAGCTGAGGGTCAAGCCAAGATTAATTTTAAAGCACAAAGAGGTTTTCTGGGTCAAAGCCAAGGCGATCCGTATCTTCTGAGATCAAGCATCTCCATCAGTTTTAGTTCAAAATTTTTAATGACTATTTCAATGATACCATTAACTAGTCCAAGAGGACTAGTTTTTTTGTTTGTTTGTTTTTTTAATCCCCAGGATACATAGAGTAAGATGAATTTTACCAAGTTAGCCAAATTGTGTGGGCCTTTGCTGAAGCACCCACTGGTATTGGTGTGCTTTCTTCCTTGTTTAAGTAGATGCTTGGCCATGTCTTTCCAGCTGAAGGTGATCATCAAGAGACTAATACAACAGTATTAAGAGAGATTTTAAAAGTGTACATGGTTTCCAAGTGCTCTCTCAAGAACAGTTATTTATTACATAAATCATCCTAATTTTATTATCTGGGCTGTCATTCCACGGCCTACACAAACTGAGAAAACATTCCCACTAGGGACTACATGTAATGGGTCAATTACTCATACCAAACAGATCAAGCATCTTCAGAGAGCTAATTTGCAGATGAAGTTTCATATTTCTCTAATCACAGATTTAAAATCCTAAAAGACAGTAAGCAATTATAAATCATTAAAACCGACAACTTTTAAAAGTAGTGCAGAATTCTAAGAAAAGGTTTGCTGAGATAGCCATTTATTATATTTACTTCAGTGCCTTTTTCAAACAGAAGTTAAATTCAGCATTTGACAGTACATGTGACATATGTCTTACTACCAAAAAAAAAAAAAAAAAAAAAAAAAGAAAAAAGGAAAAAAAAGTAATTGCAAAATGCAATGCAGACAAACCACAATCCTCTAAAGCTGATGCTCAGGTGTCACTGAGTACTGATGGGGTGCACCTAGTCACTTCAAAACACCAGAAGAAAACTTGCTTTCTTTCAAAATGCATGTCAGACTTATTTAATTTACTCAACTGCATAAATAGAAAACTGGTGGTTTGATGCAATCAGCACAGTGCCATTTAAAGTGAAGCACATCACAGCACTCTTAAGTCTTTTTGGAAATACCTCTGCTGCTCAGCAGCACCAGCTTTCCACCAGTTGCTGCTCCACATGCTATTGCCAATCAGCTGCATTTGCTGTGGTGCATTCCAAAGTTTACTAATTAATCTCTGCACTAAGCCCCACTGATGGCCCCTTGCCATTTGAAATGATCATCATCTTTTATTTAAAGACATAGTGCTCCTACAGTCACACTCAGACCTTATTTGTAAGAAAAGAAAAAAAAAAAAAACAGGTGTGCCAAATTTCAGGTAATTAAACCCACTTCAGTATCAGCGAGGAGTGTTTTAAATTTGACAAAAGGCAATCGTTTATGGCTTAAGAGTGTTTACATTAGACATGCTACATTTCGATGTTAATTATAAGGAATCAAGTAAACTTGTATTTTGACCTAGGAGCTACATTCAGCAGAGGTTAGGAGATGCAAACGTCTGAAAAAGAGACCATTAATTCTTGCAAAACAGCATACGTGCTTTCAAGTCATATGTCTTAAGGGTTCCAGCTTATTGCTACATTTCATATGAGGTTTTAAACATTAATTTCACCCAGTCCAACCTCTCGCACCATTGTTCCAGGCTGCTCTTATTCAGCAGTGCACACTGGCTTCGTGACCTTCACAATGACCTCTACAAAAGCAGTTGTGCATTTTACTGTGGTGTAAATCCTCACAGACAAGTCGAACCTGTTCTTTTTGGCATCCAGCCCTTCAGATGAATACTCTGTGGAGATTTATTATGAAAGGGGAATGAAGGGGCATTATTGCACAACATTCATCCCTCACATACGGCTAAGTTCCATCTTTTACAACTTCTGAAGGCTTTTTAAATAAACAGATCTTCTTAATTACACAAATTATTCTTGCTTCTCACCAATTTTCTGTAATTATAGCTCACTCTTGTTTATGAAAAGGTAGGCATTCCCTGAAAAAAAGCATGTGTGCTACAGTGTTTTATATTATCATTAATATGTAATATTCATACTTCCTGTTACCATACATGAGGGATTAGTGTTTCCTAGCACACCATTCACTTACAACACTGAAGTATTATTCCACATTGTAGCAACACACTCTACCCTAAAAAGATCCATTAATTATTTTTGTAATACCATGAAGTTGCTGCAGGATATTAGGCTGTCTCCATAAGAAATACATTCCTATGGTAAAATGATGAATGACAAAGTTTGCAGGCATTTAATTAGATTTCAGAACAGTAGGGAAGTATTTACAGAGTTATTTTCCGTGGCCTCATCCCGATACTTTGTGTACCGTTAGGCAAATAATTAAAAAATAATAATGAAAGACTAATTAAATTTAAAAATATAAAAGCATAAAAGAATTGTAAAAGGGCAGATTTTATAAATTCAGTTAATCTGCCAGAGTGGTCAGAGTAGTAACCCAATCATTCACATTATCCACATTCCTTCATGTTTTCTAATTGATCCCTCAGCAAAACAGGCCCTCCTAGGGAAGGTGGGGAAACCAAAACAGAAACATCCAAAGCTGCACTGCTACTCCAGTCCAAAATTCATGTTCAAACTGGTTTTATCTGATAGTCACTCGGTGTTAGCCGGAAACAAAGCATTTTGATTGAAGTAAATATTCCCTGATCTAAATCTCTAAATTCCCCTAAAAAGCTCCCTCCCCCCAGCATCAGCTGTCACGGACAATTGACAATGCACACACACGCACCTCTGACTGAAAAAAAAAAAAAAAAAAAAAAAAAAGAACTGCTGTGTGAGTCTCTCCCCATCTCACCCACATGTCAGGTATGGCTTCTCCCTCCCCGTTCTTAAAAGCCTCAGCTGGCCATTCCTCAAGCTTTCCTCCTCCTCTTTTTCTGCCAGCAAAATCCAAGACAACAGAACGCACATTAGCAAAAATTTACTCCAACAAAACCATAAGAAAATACACTTTCCAGACAGAGGTTCCTCCAAACAGAATACACAGCAGTGGTTTCCATGGTCTAAATTCACTTCCCACCTGTAGGTCCAACTCTCCTACCTGCAAGCACAGCCCACTCATTTGTTTCTAAGCCTGATGCTACTGGTGAGATGGAGCAGAGATGGGATAAAGGTAAAACCAGCATGGTCATGTAGTCTTGTATTTAACAACAAAGGTAAAGCATCCTGAGCTCTAAAAAATATTTCCTTTTTCAGAAGAAATTTCACATTTTTAAAAGCTGTAGTTGCTGTGCCTTTTGTCTCTTCATGAATAAAGATTAAAGTGCTGCTACATTTATACTTTGTTCTTCGTGACAAACAAAATAACCCAGATATCATCACTATTATATTCAGAGTCCTTAAAACAAAAAATGTCAGAGAAATAAACAGACTTAATGCATAAGTTATACCTGGCACATCAGCTACAGCTGAATTTAGTTACACAGAGTTTAAAAGCAGCCAGCAGCATTCTTCAAGAATATTTCTGTTACTTTAGAAGTGATGTTTCTGTTTAATTTTGTATTTCTAATTGACTTAACTAACCAGACACAAAACAGAATAAAAATTAGCATGAAGCAGACACTATACACCAAGATATGAGTTAAACTGACATATTAAGCTTTAGTATAAATTGCATCTTAAGGATCTGAGTTTTTTTACCCCTTATTCTGAACAGATTCAGATTCCTAGGCTTCAGATATGTTAAAATGTGAATTCAAGCTCAAGGCGTCACCCCACAAGGGGCAGATGAAAGTGAGTACACGAAAACTGAATGGGTGAAGATGAAAGAAGCATAAAGTTCCCATTGCAATCCCCCATCAGCTCTCAAGCCAAGCCTCTTCCTCTTGATTCACAACAAAAGCAAACCCTCCTCATGTTTAATGGAACAACCACACAGGGGACTCCTTGGTATGCAGGTATGGCCAACGTTGTTCCAAAAGACTTTGAACACCAGGATCTCGATGATGAAGCTCTGTGCCAAGATCTCCTCTGTCAAGCAGCCCACGCTGAAGCCCTCCTACTCTACATCCATATTAGAGAGTTTGGGTATGGCTGGTGGAAAATCCAACAATAAAACTCCCCAGGGTATCCCTCTTCTGAACTTCTAGTCATGATCTGGCTCAAACCCCACTCCAAATGGCAGCAGGAAAAACTCTGCCACTCCCAGTGTCACTACCATCATGCTCCTATAGAAACTGCCATCTTTTTGGAAAGGCAGAAAAATTCTCCCAGTATTTACCAATCAGTTATTCAAACATTGCTTGTCTGAACTCAAAGAGCCTACTGTAGGGAAGCATTACAACTCAGACATCTTTAGATACACTCTTGGATGCACATGGCTTTTTTTTTTTTTTCACTCCAGTCATGCACACATGCCCACAGGTACCCAAACACAAGCAGCCAAGCCCCAGTGCCAAAGAGTGCCCAACCAAGGGGAGGATCAGATGCCTGCATGAAACCCCTTTAGATCTGTCAGCACATCTACACAGCACAGACCAGCACCTCTTGTTTACTTGAGAGCTGCTTCTGACAGTCTTGCAGAGGATCACATTTCTGTGATTCTCTTTCAATGCCTTGGAGAAAAGAGAGCGATGCTCTATTTATTTATGCCTCTCTTTCAAGAAATGAAACAGGAGAAGGGACCTCAGACCTAAAAATATATGATGCTTTCCTCCTGTGCACAGCCCTTGTTTTAAATTGTTCCTCCCTCCAACCTACTTACCTTTCCACTACCTCCCAGTTCCACACACCCTACGTTTAAACACATCATCTGTCTCCTGCAGGAACTGCCTCACCCTCCCAGAATAATACAAGAATCCTTTTTCTTAAACAAGCCCATCACTTCGTTTTCTACTAATCATTGCAAATGTTGCAAGTTCCAGCTTCCTGGCCCCCACCCAGCTAATTTAGATAGATGGTTCCACATGTGCTCTCTGTCCCTCCATTTCCTGCCCATGCAGCTACACACATTTGTCTAAGTGAGTCAAAGCAGGTCTCTCTGTAGTCATAATATTCTTATATATATATTTTTAAAGAGAGCCTGCATAAAATGCAACGTATTACCATGCTATTATCCACTTGGCAAAAAGCAGAGAATTCTACTGCTCTGCCACACATTCTGCTGAACTGTAACATGTCACAAACTACAACTGAGACTCCTATTTCCCCAAAATGTTACCAGTGCTACCAAAATGTAGCAACCAAGCTCAAGCAAAGCAGAAGAATAAATTAGAATAGTCAAATTCTCCACTTTGATATACTCTGTTATCCAGTGTCTTCCTTTAAAAAAAAAATAAATTAAGCCGAATAAAGATAAACCAAACTTACCAACTTTCTTCATAGGGTAATTCCCCTTTCATTAGTAGATGATGCCTTCAATGTCCTCCCAGCAACACTTTGACACACTGAGTCCAGACTACCTAGATACAGGGAAAATCACCTTTTGATGTCCAATGTTGATTGCCTGAAACAATATTCCATTCTCCCATCCTCTGCACCTGAACAAACATTCTTCAGGAAAATTACTTCTGAAGTCTCCTTGGTACAAAACATTGTCTCTTTGATCCAAAATACAATCTGCTTTAAGTACCCTATCACAATCCAAGTGCATCTCAAATGAGTACTGACTTAAAAACTAAGGTCCCCAACAGCTCCTCTGAAATACATCTTTATTTTTAAATGCATTTTTAAATTACAAATTTAGGGGTTTTTTAAGCTTTAAGGTTGAGTCCTCTGAGACCCTATATCAAACATTCATTTATCTGCTGTGTTCACTTACACTTAAGTTAAGGTGCAGAAAGGTGGTACATGCACACACACAGCATGACCTCAGTCAACACGCTGAAGATTTATTTCCTTGCAGGGAATGAAAATACCAGCAAGGCTGGTGGACCTTCTGAGATTAAAGCAAAACAGAGGATGCTGTGGGAAACTCAAGTCCTGTATGTACACCTCTGCCTGCAGCCAGACCCTTGTTAACAACTGTTTTGGGATCACATCTGAACCCACCAAAGTGTGCACACACCATCCCCTCCTGCCCTTGGGGATCAGACTCTTTTAGCACAGGAACCCATCCAGACAGATGACTACCAAAACCCCCAGATGCCCAATTTCTGTCCCAGAGCTCTTCAGTAATCCCCAATCCCATTCAGGAGCCCCTAAATCCTTCATCCTTGGAACTCCCATCCCTTTCATTCCCACCATTTTGCCAAGGTCTGCCCCAGATCTCCTCTCAAAAGCCTCTCAAAACCAGACAGACAGACACAACCAACAGACTGTGGACTCAGTCATCTGTGAAGCCATTAGCCCAGCTCTGCAATTCCAGGTCACCAGCCCTCCTCCAGGTAAACAATAGAGAAGATCAAAGGATGACACAAAACTACTTTGATCAGCAGCAACAGAAGAGGGGATTTGAAGAAAACATGCCATGTTCTCATGAATGAAAAGGAATGCTAAGAAAGAGGGATCATGGTACTAAGAACACACGTTCTTCTCTGCACATACACAAATTTACTACTTTATCTTGCCTAAATGGCTTCAAATCCTTCATTGCTCTTACTACAATTCTTTAAATGATCTTCATGCCCTCTTTAAGAGAATTTTCCTCTCTAGAGTCCTTTACTCAATTGATGAATGTAATTTCACATCTGGTCTGTAGAGCAGAGGCAGCCTATCAACTATTTCCAGAAGAAATTACTTACATTGTTGAGTCACAATTAAGGCATCTGATCTAAATTCTAAAATACTCAGTCCTGTGAAGTCCTCTTTGCATAGTCATCTTTGAGTACATAAAAAGTTCCTAAGAAGAGGCAGAGAACAACCTGCCTTTGGCATCTACTCAGGCAGCAAATGAACTTGCATGGTGCCAGGGAAACACAGCTAACTATGTCTCCCCTAAAATGTAAAAGTAAGGGCAGTAAGTGCTACCACAGGCTGCCCCAGGCAAAATGCATCTCCAGAGGTCTTTAAGAAGAGGTTGGACTGGAACCTGTCATGAAGCATCCCCAGCTCTGCCCCACAGCAAGGGAAAGGACCCCATGGCCTCTCAAGACCCTTGCCCAGGACTATGATTGTACAATTGCACAAATACCACGATGTTGGCACCAAAAGGTTCTCATTTTCATCATTTTTCTTCCCTGAGTTAAAATTCCACCCTCACAGACAAACTTTGTCCACTCATAATCTCTATCAAAACATAACGAAACTGCTTATGCTCGCAGCACACTTTCAGACAAGCTTTTTATTTCTGTTTCACATACTTTCTGGTATGTTTACTTTTAAACAGTGCATCAAGCAGCACTATTTAACAACTTTCTGCATTTAAAATGTGGTTCAATAACTTTGCACTGCTCATTTAGCACAAACTCTAACATTTAACATTTATGATGTTTGCAACTCTTGGCTGAAGCATAGCATCAAAGGAGCATAAACGGACTAAATTGTATCTTGTTAAAAAGAACAGCAGCACTGAAAAAAGTTATATTGGAACAATCTATAAATGTGTTTACATTATATGAATGATTTGCTGTTCCTTCACAAGGCATGTAGGAAGTCAGCACTTCTCAAATGTGTGAAGTATTTCCATGTGCTTCAAGCATGATCTTTCCAAAACAAACAATGATTGAGAAATTTTTATTATTCTTTATTTCCCTGCCAGCTGTTTTTTTGGACTCTCAGCCACCTTCTTTCTTTCTTTCAGTCAGATCTCTCCTTATTGCTCACAGTAACACCTACTCAAGCAAGAGCATATTCAGAGCTGTAGGACTCAGAAATAGGAAGATCTCCATCTGATTTACACAGCATTTTCCACAGATCACTTTACAATGTGTCTTTGTGCTATTGTAGCCAGTGGCTGCTCCTGAGGATGGAATTTGGGCATCCTACATTAGGACCCAAAGCCCAGTTCCTGTTGCTGTGTCCCTGTGCCTGCTCCTTTACAGGCAGGGGAGCAAACAATAACCTGGCTGAATCCTTCCAGCAACTTTCCCTTGACCAGCCTTGTCCTGTGCAGCATCTTTTCCAGGGACCAAAACAACAGTGCAGGACACACAGATGTGCTTCTGAAACTTGAAAAGAATCAGGCAAGCAAGCTCTTGGGCAATTCAATATATGAAACAGAAAACTAAAAAAAAAAAAAAAAAAAAAAAAAAGACCAAACAAACTAAACCCAAAACAAACGAACAAAAGTAAAAGAAAACACCAAAATGTTCCAAACCCTAAGAACAGCTCCATCCCAGAAAGTGACAGCTGAAGTGCAGATCTGCTCCACTGGTGCTACAGCCACTTTACTAACAAGTACATTCGTCTTGCTGTTCACTCCTGTATAATTAACAGTGTTGGCACTATTTCATTTACTAAATTCCAGTCATTACAGCTGTGCAAACTTATGAGCCTAATTTGTATTTTTACTAATATGTGTGTATAAACATGTGTTGCCTTAGCCAGGGAAAGAAGCCTTAAAGCAAATGAACAAATATTTATTCTAACAGAACAGTATAAGAGAGCCCAACCATAAAACAGACTCAGGTCAAGCAGCTCTGGTTAAATCTGTCCACCACCCAACAGTTTAATTTCAATGATGGCATCTTTCTTAAGGCAATTCAAAGAGATCATGCAGAGATGCAGGGATATACAGAAGTCATTTCCAAAATTCAGTCTCCTTTCCCAAGGCCAGTATCATATAAATGAGTGGAGGAGAAATGGCAAATACTGTAATTTTTTTTTCCTACATTAGGAAAAAAAATTCATTAAACATAATGTGCTTAAAGTTTAGACACTTTGATATAATAGTAAACAGTAAGACCAGAACCGAATTAAATGTGTTAGACTTCAGTCTGTGGGTTGGAGAGTACAGGAAGCACTCTCATGATAGATCATTTAAATAAAAGTTTATCTGGCATACACTTCAAAACCAGAGTTCAAAAAACTTAAGCACAGTTCTGCATGTATGTGCTTGATGCTTAACAAAAAGTCTTTATTTAAACAAAGGAATAGAGATCTAGTATGACAAATACATTCACTACTGCTAATCATTTTCCATCATGCTACTCAAAGTTGCAGGCACATTGTATATATAATCCTACAAGATTTAAGTGAGCAGCATGTGGATCACAGGACTCTGGGTCACTGTTAAAATCCAGCACATTAGCTGTAACCTGAACTCTATTATTCAGTGTTTTTGATGTCTCTCAACTCCTATATTTGAATTCTGTATTCATGTATTGCCAGAAGTGGTGGTGAACAAGCAGTCACAAGTGAATTTCCCTTTTTGCTCTTCAGAAACATGTACTCCTCTCAGCAGATCAACACCATGCTCACTGTTAAGGTATTGTTATTGATAATAGAAAATTAGCATTAAAGGAAAATGCAATGTATATTCTTACTAGGTATGATGAGAGGGTGCTTAGCAACTGCAGAATCCCTCTAGCAGAGTTGGTGTTACAGGGCTCCAAAAAGATCAGCCTGCATCCTCTGTGTAAATCTCCACTCCAGGGAAGCTACTGGACCATCAGTGCTGTTTCTCTGAGCATCTTCATCCAGAGACCTGCTGGAAAGCACTGCAACCCCTCTCTCACCAGCACCTTTGGGCTTCCTCTGCAATGGAACTGAAGCCACCATGCACACAGGCACCAAGGCTGCAAGGGCAGCACAGCAGCTTCCTAGTACAGATCCAGCCAAACTCCTGCTGGAACCCAGATAATGTTCAGTGCCAGTAAAAATTTTACCTTTACTTGCATGCTCTCTAAAACAAGTATGTCTGTTCTGAGAGAATCTATATGCCTAAAGAACCACTTCCTTTTGAAAATAAGAGCTGGGATTTTGCTGTGATTCTAAACCATAGAGAGCTGTGAAAAGGGAAGTATTCTACCCAGCTGCAAAAAAAGACATCATGTATAGCATGAGACAAATGAAGATTAAAACCACTAAATACTCGTACAGAGTGGCATACAGCCCCAAGAAATCAATTCCATCTGAAGTGTTTCAGCCTGAAGATAGACCAGCTGAGCTAAGAGTGAAGGTAGAAAATAAAAATAGGCTTAATTTATTTATTTTTTAACTTCAGGCGAATACTAAAAGCACTTAAAGAAACAAACAAACAAAACAAAAAAAAAAGCCACCAAAACATACCACACCAGAAGCAGCAAACAAACCAACCAAACCAGAGCAGTAAGAATTAGCAAAACAAGGCCTGGAAGGCTGAAAGAGTTCCCAGTCATGCAGACAGGGTGGCAAAGCACCCTTGGGAGCTGCAGTACAGTTATAGTCTTAATCGTAGTGCAACATGCACTTCACTTACCTCACAGTACCTGGCATATGTCTAAGCAACCTTGAAGGAGCACAACTGATTAAAAAGGTATTTTGACAAGACTTTTTTTGCATTTGGAACAGGATTTTGGATAATTGCTCCACAAGCTATAAAAGAAACAGACTGAAAAACAGGAGCAGCCGCTGAGCAGTTGTTTGCACAGGAAGCAATATTGTAGGGAAAGGCAATAATGAAGAACAGTTAATGTGACCTGAGCTGATGAGGTCAATGTTTTAAAAGAAATAGCTCCACATAACAGAAAATAAGAAACATTATTTCCCATTAGAATAATACTGCAAGTGTAACGCTGCAAGAAATCTATTCCCTAACACTTGTTATGCTCAGCTTAGCAGTAATGTGCATTCCTGAAGTGTCTTTGACATCTCCTGTCTGACACAGATCTACTCCTCAAAAATATCAATTTGACTGCTCCCTCCTGCAAGCTCCAGCTGCTTCAGACTGCCCACTGCTCTCCCCAGCATCCACTAAGAGCCTGAAGCTACAAGAACTGGACTAAAAGCCTGGTAATATTCAGACACACAAAAAAGCTGAATCTAACCATTTGCTGCTGTGATTTGGACAGGGAAGCTGAAGCAGATATTTCACTCTTAATTTACTGCCATTCAGGGGTGCTGTTGACAGGAGATAGAGCCTGGCCCAGCGGAAGAGACAGGGGGTTAGGAATTCAGGAGGGATGGATCCTATTCCTCCTTCCGCTGCTGCTCTGCTGTCTAATCCTGGGTGAGCACATCCCCTCTGGGCATTTGGTTCCCCTCCCTCCCTGACACATCTATTTAAACTGCAAGTGCAGAGAGGTGATGGCCATCTCAGTAATGATGAAGCATGTACAACACTCTGCACTGATAAGTCTATTAATAAATATCCCCACTACTATTAGGTAATAAAACAAAACTCGTGACAGAACGACGTGCTATGTTACTTTTGAGGTATTTGGAGAGAAAATGTGAAAGACCACTCGTGTTCTTTTCGTGTGTATCTGGGAAATCCAATTAGAGACAACTGAGTTTTTAAATACATTAAATTACTTCAAGAATACCATCACTAGAGGCTGAGTCTCCCGGGGAAGTGAGCAAAGAAACATGATAAAACTGGCAGGAACAGCAAAGGCACAAAGCATGCAGCCTCAAATATGCTGAAGAGAGCATGGATCTGAGCCTGACTAAGGCATTTATGCTCTTTACAAACATGTAAATAGCTGTGCCTCAGACTCAAAGGTTTACATGTTCCACTTCCAAATGAATTAAAGAAGTTAAACACATCCACACTTCTATGAGTTTTTAACCGCAATGGTAATGTAAAGCACAGATGTACATGCACCAAAAGGCTCCTACAGTCCTGTAAACATATAAAAAGAAAACTAAATTACTGTAGTGAAATTAATTCCTTCTGCATTTTCAGACTGCCATTCATGTACAATTCATGAGCACCTCCTCTACACATTAAAATTAGCTTCACGTTAAAGCTACCTCCCAACTTAATGGTCACTATATTCACCAAGAAACACTGCCAGACCTTCCATTTGTTTTGCATATGCTGATAAACCCTAGAAATACTAGAAATGTCATTCATTTCCAACAACCTTTGCTCTTTTTGACAGCTACTTAAAATCTAAAGTACAGGCACTGACAGGGAACAGCACTTTTAGCACTACTGCAACAATTAAGATTGATAGTTTCTTTGACAGCTTCACACTGCCTTGAGATTAGATTTAATAAGACTTAAATATTCAGATATGCTAAAAGCCTATTTCTTAATATGATGAGTATGATAAGCAGAAAACTCTGAAGCACTTTCTCCCCCCATTTGCAGAGCCAAATCAAACTGATTGATTAGGAAGGTATCCTTCATGCACAGAAGATATAATTTACTGAAATAAAATTTAAAAGTTAATAAGATTGCAAAGTAAAAACATCTTCCTCTTGAAAGGAAGAAAGAAAAAAAAAAAAAACAACACAACCAAACCCCAATTTAACAAAAGGAAAAGTGAAGGAGACCCTATCCCCATCAGCTAATTGTCTGCCTTGCGCTATAGGGGATGCTCTTGCTTAGCTTACAAGTGAAAGACACTCCCTCCTCCCCCTGCACACATAGGAACTCCACAGCATTAATATGACACCTTAAATAAGCCAACTTCCTTCAGCATTGCCCAGCAGACTAGAACAGGCATGCCTCTTAATTCAGAAACCAAGAAACATGTCCGATTATCAGTCAGGCTGAAGAATATCTCTGACCAAGACCATCCCAGGAAAAACACTCACGGTTCAAGCAGGAAAAAAAAACAACAGTGGATTGCAAACAACTGGTATATTTTTTTACAACCTTTGTCTAAACACAAGCTCCGGATTACCCAGCACCTCAGCTAGCTTCTTTTGAAAGAGAATTAAGGAAAACATCTACCAGTGGCCAAGCTATTAAGAAAAAATCAAAGCACAAGTAAAGAAAGTACATAGTGGTTCAAATGTGCACTGCTGAAACTCTGGCAGCAAGCATAAAACAGACATTTACAGAAATTATACTTAATTTGCACAACTGTTGAGCCAAAGGGAGCACAAACTAGAACTGTACTTCTGAAGAAATTCTCAGTACTCCCCTAGAGCTGCTGCCACCAATATAAGTGGTGTGAACCCCACAGCTTAGAGAGGAACAAAGCTAAAGAACTCTACAAAGAGCTCTGCCCTTGAAGGGCAGCACAAAAAAAGCTCTACGTTTTTCAAGCATACAACTATGCAAAATAAATGGAATGGGTGTCTCAGGTTTTTAGAAAAACACTCAACCTGGAACCTTTTAAGCATCTTGTAAGGCAGGTGCTCAGGTGGGAACTCACCTTACGGTGTCACTAGAATACACTGTCGCAGTTCATCAACCACACCAAACCACGTACAACCAGCAGTGTTGCTTTTTACAAAACTAACTTTGTTCTGAGCCAAATGACTTTCATTTGACTACTGCAACTTTCCAAGAGGCATCCCAGTCCTGATCTGAAAACATCAATAATTAGAGATTCCATCTCATCCCGGCACCAATTTTAATAGCGACGCCAATTAACCAGTGGAACATTGTGAACTTTAGGTCTTATTTGTTCCTTCAGTTCCTATTTGGATCCTATTTGTTTAACTAAGGTTACTGGTACTTGCTACATTTACTGTTGCACTGTTTAGATTTGGCAGGGTTCTATGTTGAGGAGGTACTTACTGTAAATTGAGTCATATCTTAACCTTCTCTTAAACTAGAGGCAGAGCACAGTACAAAACACATCCTTCTGCCTGTGAATGGACTGTTGTGGCTCAGCTCCTCTGTGGATTATTTCTGATGTTTGAATTCAAGATGCAGTTGGCAGAACTTTTCAGTCCAGGGGTCTTCCCAGTATGGCATTCAGGAGGAAAAGTCCTTTCCTATTTATTGCTGTACCAGTTGTATCCAAGGCCCCTCCACACACACACATCCTGTGATTTACTTTCCTCACTAAGCTTCCAAATCTTCTTCACGGAGCTTGTAACTTACTCTTTTGTTTATAATTTTGTATTAAGCCATATTAAAACACATTTCATTCAGACGAGGCCAGCTTGTCAAAGCAGCCCTGTAAACTGCCAGATTTATCATCCATAGAAATTCAACATCTGCTTCCAAACACTCAGCTGTGTCCTAGAAGAACACCCACAGAAACATTCCCATGCTGTAGTAACCAACAACTACTTTAGAAATTACAAGTTAGCCAGTTAATTTTCCACAATGTTACTATCATTGTATAGTGTAATATAATTTTTTATTATAGTTCTAAAAATAAATGTCATGTAATATCTAAATCAAGCTCCCTGTAAACAAAATATGGCAACATTCATTTTTCTCAACAAAACCTATGATTTTATAGGCATAAAATCTGCTTTGCTTGATGCAATACATTTTCCATAAATAGTAGCCCTCAACTTCAAATATTCCTACCCTTAACTTTACTGTTAGCTGTACCTCTTCCTACCTTTTTAATTGTTCTTTTTTAATTTAGGACTAAGGTCACCATGTTTTTTTTGTTTGTCTGAGACTGAATAAATTAGATTTGTAATCTACTCACAAAGTAACAACCAGTTGTCTGGAGTATCCCTGTTATTCCAAACGTTAAGCTAAATGTTATGATGCTAAAAATCTCTTTATCCAAGTCTTTAACCATTCCTGGATGAAATTTACTTAGGGCTGCAGATCTGACAAATCCACTACAGCACACTGCATTTAATATCCATTTTAAACTGTGTTAGAAAGTACTTCAACTGTCCTCATCTTGTAGCATAAGCTTATCTCCTTCCTTTTCCCAGAAAGGCCAACAACTTTAAGAAACTCTAACAATAAATTATAACAAATACATAGAAAGTATAATAGTTTTTAAAAACTGAGTTATAATAGTTTTTAAACAGAACAACAAACATTTTCTGCCTACTATCTTTTCTATAGAAATAGAAAAGATCTCAGGAAGCATATCAATCTCACCCAGACTCTTAGATTTTAAAAGAAAAAGAAGATAAGGGTTATACTACAGGAAAGTACGAAAACAATCAGCACAATTTTGCAAAAGCTAAAATTACTTTTAGAAAAAATATTCTGCAAATGTTTCTACATTGTGAACTCTTTGGGGGATAATAAGCACAGCACAGATATCCCCAAGAGAAAAACTGATTAATTTATGAGGGATTAGTTTGAGGCAAAAAGTTTTTTGCTTTGTTTGTTGAGTAGGGTGTAGAGTATGTACCACGTTGAGATAAAGAGTGGGACTGCTGACACATCCTCAGCTGTCCCTGCAGCAGCAACACATTTGAAAAAATACTTGTTGGTTCCTAGATTCCAAAAACAATTACAAGAACAACCTTGACCACTCAGCTACATTTTCTGAATTACCTGTCTTGTGCTCACAGATTATTTCAGTGCCTGAAGTACATATACAGAAAGTGCAACCTTTTCTTGAACTTAAAAAATTTCAATTTCCAGAACCCTTACACAAACGAGAGACAAAACTATTTCAAAATACAGCACAACTTCGCAAGGAAAAAGCTGTAACTTTTTTTTTTTTTTTTTTTTTTTACAACTACATAATGAAAACAACTTACATTTTCCAACTAGCAGAAGAATCAAATTCTTAAATTAATTCTTAATTACTTATTTGATTGGGAGAACAGCCCATTTCATATAATATCCAACCCAGGTTTAAATAATTTCTAAATTTCATGGGGGAAATCTCCAGTCTTATGAAAAGTGTTAAAAAAAAAAAAAAAAAAAAAAAAAAAAAAAAAAAAAAAAAAAAAAAAAAGGAGCAAGCAAGTCTTACCATTTTGATGCCAGTAGAAAATGTGACTGGTTTGACAGGTTTGGGTTTTTCCACTTGCATTTCTAGCTGAGTAGATCTGTCCTTGTGCTGAGCTAAAAGCAGTGAAGCAGGAAGACTGGAGCTCTCCTGTAAATACGAGGAAAAAAATTATATGCTAAAACATAACAAATATTAATGCTACATATCCTTCAAAATTGCAAGCTGTGCCTGAAAGGCCATCAATAGTAGAGCAGTGTAATGCTAAGTATCCTCTCTACAAGGAACAGTTTACCAAAACCGATCATTTTCTGTAATAAGAAAAAGCTGCAGCAAGCCCATAAATCAGAGTAACCTGCAAACAACCATTTTTATAGAATCCACATTAAAGACAATATAACAGGCTCCTTATTCCAACTGGTCAATGCAACTGTATTTATTAAAATTAAAAAAAAAATTAGAACTTAATCAGAGAAGGAATAATACCAAGTACTATAACTTGGATCAGATGTTTATCTAAGACACATTCTTTCTACCAATGAACTCAGACCAGTTTGAAATTGTTTCCCATTAGATTTCACCTGAGGCCGTTTGGAAATGATCCTTGCTCAGCTTTGCACAATGGCACTATTGTAAGTGCAACCAACAGCATATTTATTTTCTCCTTCACCAGCTTATTTTTAGGGAAGCCAGCCAATTTTTTAAAAATATATAAGAAGTAGTAAAATGAATAGTTAAATAAATGAACTACTTAAACTCTCTGAACAGAACAATTTTACAACAAAACCATTATTAATGTAAGTATATGTGCTGCATTCTTGAGAGAGTCAAAATTATGAGACAAGTAATTTCCTAAAGTGACTACCCCCATGCACATCAAAATCACTGAGACTTCCTTGCTAGAGTGACCTTGAAGTTGAGAGCAAGAAAGAACTTCAGACAGACTCTTCCCAGACAGCTCCAGTGCATTATTTTATTCCTAAAGCCCTCAAATGTCACATATACTTCTGTTTCACATGACCAAGCAAATACTGAATTATGAACCATATCTGTTACTCACAAAACCAAATTTTAATAAACTGGACTGAGATTTTTTTTTACACCTTCACAGTTCAGGGTGAGAGGTGGAAGATTTTATTGTTTTGGTGTTTGTGGTATCCTAGAGAAAACTTCTGAAGTGCATGAACAGTCATGTCATACAATGACTTTTACCATCACTCTCCAGTCCTCTTTCCCCTCTATTATTTGTCACACTCACTTCATCTTATTAATGGATTGCAAGAGCTAAAAGCAGAAAAATCTCATATGATGAGATCTGGTCCAGAGTCACAAATACAACTAAGGCACAGGATCCTTCTCACACTTCTGTGATTAACCAGACGAAGGAAGGGGAAGAGGTTAAAAACCTAAATTACAAAAGTAAGAAATACAACTAAGAGAAAAGACCATGAATGGATTAGTTTGCATCTTCAAAGCACTGTACATGTCTGTAACCACCATGCAGCAGCATGTGCTGCTGTCAGAAGAGTTTAAGGATGTGATCTTTTAGATTTAAAATACTGGGGGAGAAGGGAAGAGTGTGAAGCTTTCTGTGGTTTGTTTTGCTTCTCACATTCCTTAAGCATTCACTGCATTTCTAATACAATCGCTAAATGAAGCCAATTTTTGTACCAGCTTCTCAAGAGTTCATACAATGGCCAGTAACCAAATTACACAACTGTGGGAAACCCACAGTGTGCCAGCAAGCCACCATGCCCATGATTGTTTGTGCCATCTAACAGGCACACAGCCCTTCAGTTAACTATTAACACACAGGGAAGGTCCAATCCTGTAAGCATGGATCCATACTAGCCATTTTCTTTAAAGGAAAATGAACTAACCACATACACAAAGCTGGCTACATGCAAAAATTTCTGAAGAATTCACCTTCAAAACCCAGTAAAAGTGGGCATGCTTGATGTCTTTAAAGCATCTTGCCCTTTGTTTGACTCCAAGCTATGCCATGGCCCATAGCTTGGGCCCATTTGCCATGTCTGCAATGTCATTTTGCTCATGTCTGGGAAGTATTGGCTCTGGAAGAGGCAAGGGCAAGTCTCACAACACAGAAGAGACATCTAAGAGCAGGTCTGTAATCCTCTGTATACAGGTTAGAGAGTTTATACAGTAAATAAAGGAAGTGCTTTCATATTTTACTCAGTTCTGATTATCCAGGTCCAGAAGGAACAAAAACAGAAAAACCAAAACACACACACACCTCTCCCAATAATAAAAAAAATTCATTTGAGACTGTGAGTCTAAATTACAAAAAGATGTTGTGCTTTCAAGTGGTTTTATTGTAACAGAAGTCACAATTAAGGTAATAAAATCTGCCTAGTTTAGAACTGGGAGGCAAAACAAGCAACAGGTAACAGCTTAGGCAAAGCACCTGACTGCTCTTCCAGCAGCTGCAGAGCCTCAGTCACTTGCAAGGCTGTGCTCACCTTTCCAGCAAGTGCCACTGTCCCTCTCCCCCCTGCTTCCATCTCCAGCCAGGATGCTGGAGCATTGGCCCCAGGGCCAGTCCTTTCTTCATGAGCCACTGTGCTCCCCAGGCTGAGCAGGAACCAAGCCCACTGCACCATGTTTTAAATACCAAACATTTCTGCACGTTTTCCTGCCTCTGGACTATCTAAATTCTAAGCTCTTGGAAGATGGGGGCACTTTTCTTCTTTAGTCACCTTTACTATTATTCAACTTTACTACTGTTATACAATAATCCATACAAGAAACTGAATCTCCTCAGTAATTAGGATTTAAGCATTAAAGGTAAAATTATTGCCTTGGAAGAGTAAAGATTCAGCATCACAGAATTGTCACAGTTGGAAAGGACCTCTAAAGTCACCATGTCCAACTGTCAACATCCTCCCTGCTGGAATAAAGTATTTGTATATATATCAGTATCTGTGCCACACAGCAGAGCATGTCCTGAAGTGCCTCATCTTTTCTTCCAGGGATGGTGACTCCCCCCTGGCCAGCCTATTCCAACACCTAACTTCTGTGTCAGTAAAAAAATTCTTCCTCAAATCTAATCTAAACCTCCCCTCGTGCAACTTCAGGCCATTTCCTCTGGTCCTATCATTGTTTACATGAGAGAACAGACCAGCACCCACCTCCCTACAACCTCCTTCCAGGTACTTGTAGAGAGTGATAAAGTCTCCTCTCAGCCTCCTCTCTCCTCACATCTACCTGCATCACATAACAGAATTATAGTAAATTTTCTCTTGCTGCCCCTGTACGAGGGGAGCCAGGGGGTGAGGAGGTAAAAACCTTGAAAAAAATTAGAGACCCAGGTCAAAGGAGGCTACAGGTTCTCAACTCCATGTAATGCATCCCAAAATAGCCAATGCAAAGGCAAGGGGTGAAATGTCAGCTTCTCTACTTCCTCTATATGAACAATCCTCCAGAGTCACTAGTTTTGCCACTGGTATCACTATAGCCAGAATTTAACCCTTGTTCTTTTATCACAGTTCCAGCAACCACAGATAGAAAATTTCTTTTTTAATGTGATTATTTACACCACTGCTGCTTATGCTTGGCTCTTGCTGTATTTCTCAGCTAAGTTTTACATTTCATTTTCAGATTTGCAGCACAGCATTATAGAGATTTCAGAGACCATAGGAAATGTTTATTTGTTTAACAACTGCTGGTTTTCCAGAGACTTTATAAGTCTTCGTACAAACACTTCAGTACTGGTTTTATAAACCTTTAGTATGACAAAACAGTTTTGGCTCAAATTTAAGTTGACAGTGCCCCTTTATAAACAGAGACAATTTAAAATTGCCAGTTTCCTTCTTCAGCCTTCGAAAAAAAATTAATCACCTCTCTTATTTTTAGAATATTAAGGTATGTTTTAATAGCAATACACACAAAATCACAGTTAAAATTATTTACAACTATCTTTTTCTCAAGCCATCTGGTGAAATAGGCTTCCAGTAAAACCAACTGCTCTGTAAAAAAAGAAAAAAATGAGGAAGAAAAAAAAAAAACCAACCAAACAAAAAAACCCCTTGATCTCTAGTAAATTAAGACACTGTTTTAGAACAGGATGGAAATAAGCCAGAACCCAGATAAAAATCCTTATTCTGAGCCACAAAATTCAAGCTCATAGTGGAGCTTTTATTAATTGATCCACTCTTCAATTAATTGTTTGGATAATTTTAAACAGTTTGTGGATTTTAAGCACTATTAAAGTGAAAAGAGACTGCTGGATGCAAAGTTACAGACCTGAGGGATTTTCAAAGAAACTTTCTGCTTAATTCCCCCACTCTCTCCCCCTTGCAGAGGTAGCTGAGCTCCCAAAGCAGCTCCTGATAACCACTCTACTTCAACCCACCAGATCATCAACCACTATTCAGAGCTGCTCAACAAGCCAAGAGTTGTAAGAGTTCACATTATGGCTGAACCAACTCAGCAGCTTCTCCCTAGCCCCCCTTCCCAGGATGCAGGATCAGCCATGCACCAAAGCAGATGCAACTCCATCAGCTGAAGGCAAAACAAACACCTACATGGGCTCAGACATGACACAACTCACCCATCAAACACCAGGTTGGAGGTGGAATAGTCACCATATCAGCTACATTGATGCAAGCCATCCTTGATCACAAAGCCTCTGGCCTTAATACTGTCAATGAATTAAATCCAGACTTTTATACCAGCTCTTCTTCAGATATGCAGTCAAATGTCAACTAATAAGTTGACTGACTAGAGCAATTTCTGAAACACACCTCCACATGTCAATCATAAGCTTTCAATGGAAGTTCACTAAGAAAAAAAAATTATCAAAACAGGCAGAATCAGGAAAATAACATTCTTCTAAATACCTAAAGAAACTTTCTGCATTTTTCTGTGCTAGCATCTTACCCAGGATTAACTTTGACTTGAAACAGCCAAGAATGCTTTTCTAAAATTAATTTCTAACCAGCAATGGACATTCCAGACAATGAGTCCAATTAAGTCTACGAATCCCAGAAACACTCTTCCTCCAGTCCTTGGTTTAGCAAAAAGAATTGTTTTGTAAAACTGAAATGACTGATAGATGAGAGAACACTAACACAAAACATGCAAGACAGAGAAACAGAAAGGGGCACAATTCCACACAGTTAATGTTGGTAAAGATAAATGTCAACACACTTGCTGTTTGCTGTACTACTGAGCGTTCAAAGCCTCTGGTTTTTTAACTCACCAGATCATCCAGGAGTGCCTGCTTATTCTTCTTCTTCATCATCTGCTGCATTTGTTCTTCTTTTTGAATGAGCAGCCGCCTCTGTTCACTTTCCTGCCGCTCGACCTCTATAGCTTCCTCCAGCTCTTCTTGCTCCCGTGTCTGAAAAGAAAATCAGAAATCAACTCATAACAATCTTTCTTCTTACGTGGACAGAGCTCACCACAGCTTTGCTGCCTACCAAAGGATCCCTGACAGACCAAGCAATGGGAAAGCAGCCAAATTCATCCTCTAAAGGTAGAACTTTAAGGCCATTACAAACCGTGATTCTTTTTCCTCTTATTGTTCAGGGCAACTCTAAATTTTTCTTTTCCTTACTGCTCTCTGCAGTATGAAGTAACCATCTGGATCTTGGTTCTTTAAGTGTTAAGGAGATTGACAATGGCTTTTCTTTACACTTTCACTCTAAAATGAACCCTTCTTTGCTTCCACACATCCTACTTCTCAAGTCATTTAAGTGGGTGACTGAAAATACAATCCCACAATACAGTTCCAGACCACCTGCACCTTGTACACAAATCACAGAATTATCATGGCTGGAAAATATCTCTAAGATTACTATATCCAACCATCAATCCCCTCCCCCCAAGAAAATTAAGAATAAAAAATAAATCACCATGCCCTGAATAAATAAGCATGTCCTGAAGTGCCTCATTTACATTGTTTTGAATACCTCCAGGGATGGTGACTCCATCAACCCCCTGGGCAGCCCATTCCAACACCCAACTACTCTTTCAGTAAGGAAATTCTTCCTCATAACCAGTCTAAACCTCCCCTGGTGCCACTTCAAGCCACTTCCTCTGGTCCTGTCGTCATTTACTTGAGAGAAGAGGCCAACACCCACCCACCTCCCTTTCAGATATGATGTGTCCTAACAGCAGTGCATAAGAAAACTAAAAAATTACAAATTTGTGAAAATTATTGGAGAAGCTTACAAACTTAAACATTTTAGGCATGAACTTATGTAAAAAAGGCACAATGCCAGAATATGAGGAATTTTTCCTGTAACTTGCACTGAAGTCCTGTGCCACAAGAGAAGAAAAAAATAACTAAGTACATAGCAACTAGTTTTTGGTTTAGGATTTACTTCTCAAAAGACTTTTTAGCCTGTAAACTATTAAACCATCTGTATTTGAAAATCATAGAGGGGAAAAAAAAGAAATAAAAAAAATTTAAAAAAAGGAGGGCTCAAAGATGGGGGACTGGAAAAGACTGCAGCTAAACAACTTCATACAGATGGTGGTAAGACTGCATAGGACAATAACAAAGAAAATATTGTCCAAATCTTCCCCACAAAAATACTGAAGCAAAAGGAGATTCAGTAAAAACACAGATAATTAAAATTTTATAAAACTTAAATGGATTATTATTCCATGGAATAAGTTTAAGTAAAACATTACTGCAGCCAAGAGCTTACTAAAATCTGTTCTTATAACAAAAAGACCTCAAGTCACATCATAAAGCACAGTGAGCTGATATGTGCCAAAACATGCTGAAAAACATCCTGATGCCAGACAAATCAAGGCAGTGGGTCCTAGTGAGGCCCAGTTAGTCCTGGATGCAAAAGCTGACAGATCTCATCATCTGCCACCAAGCCAAGAGAAACTTTCCTTTTGTACCTAGCAGTGACACTGGTAAAGAGCTGCTCACCAACCAGTGACTCTGAAACTGGATTATCATTGCATGTAATGTCAAGACACAAACAAACAAGTCCCCAAGTTGCTATCTGAGGTTATTTCTGAGAGTTAAGGGATCTAGCTAGTTCAGTCAGAACTGAAGAGCTCAGGGTCTTAAGACATCCCAAGTCTCTTCCACATTTATGTCTAAAGGCTGCCTGAAATTTGCACTGAGAAAGAACAAAATTTGTAGGGAAGTGTTGACAGACTCATTCTAAAGAATCAGCCCAGAAAAATTATAGCCAAAAATAAGAAAACTGCTACACAAATCTAAACAAGATTAGACTACAGGAAAAGAGAAGAATTATCATGAGTCAGATGTAACTCTTTTTGAAAGAAAAACCAAAGAAAATAGTAAAAGAGAGATGCACTGAATAGGCAGCATTATGGAGTCCAGACAAAACTATTTCTAGACTGAACAAATGAAATTAAACCTCTAGTGACAAAGTAGAAGGTAACAATCTACACTCTGACTGCAGAGTAGCAGCTATTTAAGGAGGAAGGCATATTTGGAAAAACTGTAGCCCACACTACAGCCTGTGCAAGGCTTTATGTAAATAAAAAGTATATAATGATGCACAACTTGACCACTACTGCATGTAAACCTCCCCTATAACGGTGGTCCAAGAGTCTTAGGATCAGGTATGTCAACATATTCCCAGTAGAGATGGGAAAACTATTCTTTTATAAGAAGCTGTTAGGATCCTGGCTACACAACTGCATTCAGTTCTGGTTCCTTCTGCTTGCCAAACACAAATTTATACTGGAACAGGCAGTGGGTAACAAAACTACCAAGAAGGACAGACAACATCTATATTCATCAAAAGCAAAGTATTACAGTGGACAGCAAAATTTCAGTCAGTCCAAGAATGAAGGAACAATGAGTAGCCATAAGAAATTCAGGCAAAAAACTAGGACATCTTTTACCATTTAGGGAGTAAAGACCTTCCAAAAAGAGCTAGAGAAAGCACCCTTTCAGCTCTTGGGAGTGGGGTGTATTTATGGCCAAGATCATGCAGTTTTTGGAACAGCAACTGCATCAAGTCTATTATTATGCTTCAATTGTTGAAAAAGAAACACTGGATGTTTCAAATGTTGAAAAAGAAATTTAAAAAAAAAAAAAAAGCTCTCCAGATGTCCAATAAGTCTGGATTCACACAGGCTTGCCCAGCTTCCACCAGACAGCCTCCAGCAGAGCAAAACCATACAGTACAGAAAAGGCAAGGCCCAAGGGCTTGGGTGGGCAGAGAGCATTCCTGTGCTGCTTGGTGTGATCACACAGCTCATGAACAAATTGCCTCTGAGCCATGCAGATGAAGGGAAGATGGGCTGCAGGCACAGCACATCATTTCATGGTGACCACAGAGGTTGCAGCTATGGTGTAAAGTAAGACATTGAAGCCAAAGACCTGGCAGAGCTCTTCAAGCTCTGAAGCGTAGGATATTGCACGGTGTCAGAGACAGGATAACAGATCAGAGATGGACCCCTAGGGAAATTTCCTTGCCTTTAAAAGGAAAAGGTTCAAACAAACATTTTTCAGATTCCAGTCTCCCCCTGTGAAATCCTAGAGTTAAAGGAATCACTGGGAGTTTTGCCACAGACTTCAGGGGAGTGAGGATTTCACCCCTACTGATTTGAAAGAAAGTCCTTAGTGCAACTGGAAGACAAACACAAAACTTTGTTATGTCACACTCTGGGCAGACATTTTCCTTCAAAAAATGGGTAATACAGTACTTTTTGTACTGAAAAAATATTGAGCAGGTTGAACTTTTCTTAGAGAAAGAAATGCTTGCAAGTTTGTTTTTAAGAACAAAATTCTATCTGAGCCATATTTAATGAATGAATCTACAAAGACCCACATGTTTTGCATACAAATAGTGTATACAGCACTGATGTTATTGTTATCAGCCCTCCAACACAAGTTTTAATGTTTGTTTCAATGTCTTTCATTTTACATTTTGCATAAACCAGACCTGTGCTTTCCCTCAGTTTTACAGCTCTCTCTTGGGAGCTTCGTAATGTCTGCATCTGGATTCCTTTTTTCCTTCAGATGAGAAAGTCCTGGTATAGGAATAAGCTTGGTCCCTCCTGGATACTCTCCAATGATATTGCCAGCACACACGTCGTGGTGATGCATTAGATGCAAACTTTACTTCCTGTCCTGCTTTTTAAACCCTTCCCAAAATAAAGTGCAACACCATTTCAAGTATCAATTTAATCTCTTTGCACAGCACTAAATATCACTACTAGAGAACATTATCATATTACAGTTTTTTAATACAACCTTTAGCTTTGACTTGTTTTTAAGACATTACAGAAAACACTCCACTTGGAAAATTCTTTAATTTAATAAAAGTTGTAGGAGAGAGAAGTTAACTAACCAGTTTTATCTTATTTTTCTGAATGACTTCTTTGTTATCCTTCTGGTACAGCTCCATTTTCTTTTTGGTGTTCTCCAAATCCACATTATTGGTCAAGTTAAATACTGCATAAATGTCAGAAAGAAACAAAAGTATTAGGTTGGTTTGCAGGACTGTGACAAAGCAATACCACTCTGATGTTCTCTGTACCCCTTCTAGCACCAGACACAAACATCACAGTATTAGAATCTATTTAAATATGCTGTGTAAAGCAAGATACAATCTGCTAAATCACTACAAGCTTCAACAGAAGCCAGCAGAGTTCCTTTAGCTTTATACATCTGTAAGAGATGAAAATTTTGAGTCTTGCATCCTGTTTTGTGATACTGATAATGATACATGAGTAATCATAACATTATTTGTAAACCACTGATCTTTTAATATAGCAGATACAGCTAAGAACACAGTGGTTATTGTAAAATGAGACTAAGCACATACACATTCAGGTTAGAAATGAAGTAGTTCCATTTCATAACACTAAACATTTTATGTAGCCTTTGTGCATTAGATAAATATTCAGATACACAAAAAAAATTCACATTACTTGCTAGCTTAAAAGGTACCCATGTACATTTACCTTTTTTATGAGGAATCTGCACATGCATCCAGATTAATTGGTTAAATGACATTCCTTTAATTTGTCTGGATAGAGATAGACTGTATCTCACTTCATTATGAACAAGTAGGGTTGGCCAGCAAGCTCCATAGTTTAGCACAACACTCCCAGCTATCTACACAGGGCACAGAAGATACCTCAAGGAATTGAACAGTTTCTATAATCAACAGCTTGAAAGATGTAGATGCTTCGGGTGCACCTCTAGGTCACTGGTTCAGTTGTGGGTCAAGTGAATTCCAACTGAAAGCCACTATCAAGGGGAAGCTGCTTGGTGATCACCATCCAGAGTGGATGCTGAGTTCATGCCCATGGCCTTAAAGCTACCAAAAAATGCCAAGGTAGAGCACTCAGAGCCTCCAAGAGCTTTGTCACATGGCTACAGTACATTTCCAAGTGCAGCAGAGAAATTCACCCTCTCAGTGCTAAATCCTTCATAAGAAAACAACGACCCAGCAACTGTGCTAAGTCCAACCCCAAAAAAGGGAGGAGAAGAAGGGTCATGGGGAAATGCCAGCACAAAACTTGACATGTTTTGGTTCAGTTCTCTCTTCCTAGGTTCTCAAGTGACCAGGCCAAATGAACCCTGGGTACAAACACCACTGCCAAGTCCTTTCCATAAGGCTGCTAGAGAGAAATGGAAGGAGGGATGAAGTCTTTGCTGCTACTCAGAGGTGCACAAATCTCAGTTTGGTAAAGATTATACCCCTCCTTCATCCTCTCCACAGGTAAAATGGCAGAAAGTAGATTTTAGGAGGGCTGTAGATAAACCATACCATGAATAACCCCAACAAGAGAACTAGTTGTGAGCAAGAAATCAAAGCAGGGAGAGCAAATGGGCTCAGGGGATAGAAAACAGAGAAGGTCCACAATGCTGTGGGATCCAGTCCAGTTGTACAAATCCAGCTGTACAGCAGCTCACTACTGCCAAAAAAAGGAGCAGTCCTGTCCTTACATCTCTCTTCCCAGGCACAGGTTTCACTCTTTCCCCTACTCTGGTGCCAGGACTCCCTGGATGCTCTGCAGCATCAACAGAAACCCTCCAGTGACCTGAAATGGCTCCACAAAAGGGACAGACAGTGTCAGAGAAGATGCAAGGGAGGTAACAGAAATGTACAGATGGCGATAGGAATACTCTCTTCCCAGGAATACATCATCTTATTCTTATCAAAAGTATTCAGTCCTTCCTTGACCTGCAGCAAAAAGGGCTAAGGAAGATCCAACTGAAGATATGACTGAAGAATTCCTAGCCTTAAACAAACAAACACTGTATTTTATTTTATTTTCTCCTCTTTTCCAAATAATGAGAAATATCAAGAGAAATAACATTTTAGTTCAGCCTGGCCCCTAAATCAGCTGAACTCTTCCACCCTGGCCCCATCATCCTCACTTCATAAGTGATCTGAGATGCAGGAATTTTTTTGGGAATCAAAACCTGGATCCAGCTGCCAACTTTGCTGCTGTTCCAGGGCCAACAGCTGGGCCTCTACATTGGAGGTCTCCCCCCTGAGAGCACCAGGAGCAGGGGAATAAAGCTTCCTTTCTCCTATGCACAGTTTGCTGTGTCTTCTCACTACAGCCAGCACCTATCTCTGTAGTCTTGATCTCACCTCAGGCAGAACTTGTGGGCACAGCTATAAAAAAACCAAACAAGCCCTTCAAAGTTCAGCTCTTGGTTTTTGAAAGCAAGTTACCCGTTTCAAATCCTTTATTTTTCTTCCTTTCTCCCAAGGGCATAATGACATTTTTCAATTTCATACTGCAACATACACACCCCTTCTGGTTATAGCAGCATTTCCTTAAAATAAAAAAATTATTATTTCAGTCTACACTTCTAATATTTCAATGCAGATTTGCCCTCCAACTTCCCAGCTCCCTGCTGACAAAAGCAGCTTAATATTTGAGTATTACAGCAGAGAAGAATTGTCATGTGAAAATGCTGGCATAGAACCAGCCCAGGGCTCTGCAATGACAGCAGCTGCATGGGAACGTCAGCACTTCCTACAACTTAAACCCCAACACCAGCTCTCTGAACTCTTGGATGACGACACAAGGAAGAAATAGCACATGAGACATGCTGTGCCTGCAGGGTGCCCAGATGCCACCTTCAGGTGCAAGAAGAGAAGCAAGATGAGATGCCAAATGCCTTTGGACTCCTGAACATCTTGGCTATTTCTCTAAAAATAACCCAACATAAACTGATGAGCTAGATATTGCACCTATTACTTCTTGAAATGCTCAGGGTTGTTTTTTTCTCCTTTCTCATCACCTTCAGCAGGTTCAACTGCTCACAACCCAGGTTTGTAAGACAAAACCAGTAATATATAAAACTCATACTGGGGACAGTAGACAAATTTTAGACACATGCAGATGACTGCCTTTATTTAGAACTACTTGCAAAAGCAAGTCTATTTTGTTACATGCTGTGAAGTAACATCACTGTGTAAGTGATAGGTTTCTGCACTGATGTTTAGGAAATCTTCAATATCTACCTACACAGCAACCTCAAATGCTCACAGCAAGGTGAGACAGTTCATTTTGCCTTCTGTTCTTGCTGTGCTGGAACCAAATCACAGATAAAACCCTCTCTAATGGTCAGATCTCTCACACCATGCTGATTTTGCTCTGTCAGCCTTGCTGTACTCTGTAGGAGTATGGTAGGAAATTAGCAATCAGAAACATTCGTAATATTATATAGCTAATATTATTCATAGTCACTGAAGAGGAACATTATCTTAAGAGTCCTCAGCATTTGCTCCTCAACATCATAGTTGCCTACACTTCAAGACATAAAATACTGATGAGCTACATTCTATTGCATTAGCATGAAAACCTGGATGTCTCTACACCAACACCAGAGTCAAGAGTTGTCCTTTAATAAATGAAAAGAATATGTTCCCTCCTGCAATGAACACCCAGGTAGCAAAGCAATCCATATTCTTTGATGTTGCATGGTTACCACTGGCCAGGCAGCCAGCCAAAACATCATCCACAATATTTTATAATCTATTTTCCATGAGCTTCAAATTTTTTTCTCATCAATATTCAAAGAATATAAATTCCTGCAATTGTATCCTTGCAATTACAGCTGACAAGTCCATTTTGTAAGGGGCACTAGGCCACAAAAAAAAAAAAAAAAATTAATATTTTTTATCTTCTCCCATGTTCCCTCCACAAGTTACCTGGCATTTAAAAACCAACAAATATCAAATCAAAGAACATAGTCACTAATACTCAACATCTTAACTTTTACACAGCTGGGACTATGAAGTTGGGGAGTTTTTTGGTCTTTTTCGGGTATTGTCAGAAATTTAAGTATAATTCTTATGATGTTCCATTTCTAAGAAATACAACAAAACAAACTATAAAACTAGAAGAACCAGAAAGAATTTAAAAAAAAAAAAACAACTCATAAGCAACACCTACCATGAAAAAAATATTAATATAAATCTGAATATGACTGGCAAAGCAGATGGCTCATTTGAAAGGTTTCAAGGAGAAGTCAGACTTATTTTTGTCCATGTTGAAATATAGCATAAGCTGATATAAGAGGCCTGAAACCCTCAGGGAAAAGAAACAGAAGCTGTTTTGTATTCAACAATTATTTATCTACTTATCCATCTCACATTGGTTGGTTTATAAAATGTCTCGCCTTGAGACATCTGTTAAGTATAACAGGAAGACTATTGTGTTGTTCTGAAGCATTTCATTCTACTTAGGTAAAACTCCCCTACTTCTGAAATTCAGCTTCTACAGGGAGACTTTCACTGCTTTTCAAAACAACATTCATTATGTAATTCTACAACAAATGGAAAAACATTTTCCTAATTAAGAAAAAAAAGCAGAAAATAAGACCAAAATTTGAATTACATGGCAAAAGTATTTGTCTAGAGATGCAGCAGTATGAATGAATGCCACTGCAAGTCCTTAAGTCCACCAAAACCTCCCCATTTTAGTCTGAGACATTGAAAACCTTGAGACTTCTCCTCCTAGTTCCTTAAGAGACAATAATATTAAAATGTAAAAATATTTGCTCTTCAAATAGTAGGAACATCCCCTCTCTGGCAACACAGTAGATGATGACAGTGTTTGCATTGCTGGTATAAGCCAGTTAAAAGCTTTTAAATTAGTAAACATGAGTTTGTTACAAAAAATATTCCTCCTACCCTAATGCAACAACCCCTTGATCATCATCATAAATCAGCAGAGACCAGAAATGGCAGCAAAGAAATTGCTTTGGGTAAAGCACTACAGAAGAAGACACAACCACAGCCTCAGCCTGCCCAGGGAGTCAGAAGCTACTGTGGCACCTTCTGTTGGTGCTTTCTCTGCCCCTGTACTTTTAAGAGGGGTGGGAAGAGCATGAGGGGGAGAAAAGATGGAATAGATCCTAATGAGTCCCTTCAGACTAGACTTGGTGTGATTAAAGCAAAATAATTATCAGGAAAAAAAGAAAACCCACAGGTAAGCCTGAAAAATCTAGATGGGTATTAATAATTATTTCCATTTATCCTCAGCTGTTTTTAATTGGGTTATTAGAAAAACACCTTTTCATAGTATTATTGAAATCAGCTCCCATCACTCTAAGAAAGATCATTTTGCCTACAACAGTGTGGTACAGAAATCTTCATTCAGATAAGATGACAGACATGGAACTTTGGTAATTCCCAATTTCAGTTTCCAGTTGGTTACTCCTGTTGTCAGCAGCAGCAACACAAACACAGAGAGGAAAAAAAAAATAAAACCCAAACAAACAAAAAACCCCAAAACACCCCAAAACAATAAGCAGCACGACCCACAAGCCACCACAGATACCAAAATCCTTTCTGTTCAAGGATGGATTGGGAGATAAACCTTCTGGGCAAGACAAGCCACCAGGCAGCTGGTATTGCACCAAGTCTCTGAGGATTAATGAAATACAGGAACCCAAACAGCACAAATACAGTAGTCTCCCTCCCAGTTGAATGTACTTAATGTTTCTAAACCCCAGCTAATTGCTGTTAACAGTTGTGTTGTGGTAATGCCTTGAGGCCTCATGCAGGTACCAGGAGCAGGGTGCCAGGCAGTGTGTATGTACATGCTAGGAGGTGGGTCTTGCTCTGCAAAGCTTACACATTGGGTTTTGAAAAACTGGCTATGGAGATCCTCTGGTGAAGAGGAAAACCTTGGGGGAAGAAGAAAACCCTGTAGAAAGAGCGTGTAAAATTTGCATTATGTCCAGAGATGGTTTAACCTTGCCCCTCTCATCATACAGGCACAGACTTGACTTACTCCCATAGATGCTGTGCAAGCCTTTACCAAAGGCAGGTTTTAACCCTTTCACACTTTATTTTTCTTCCTAGTGTTAATGACAACAAACTGTGTTTACAATGTTCTCAAATTGTCCAACTGATTTTTCTTCTAGGGAAAGCTTGCTTTAAAATGTGGTTTCTATTTAAAGCCTTGTATAACACATTTTAGCCCAGAGCATTATTTAGTGGCTACATTCTAAACCACTTCAAAAATCTGGTTTTTATAACAGAAATCTTAAGAGGTGACTACACCAATGTTTGTTTGACCTTCCCCTCTCACACTTTTGCTACGCCACCCAACTCTTTTATTTAAATAGAAAAAGTCTGTAGGTATAACATTCCTGATATGAAGGGGAAAATGTGCTTCGAGTGAGGTCATACATCACATCAAAAAAATAAGACAGTGCAATTGCTACAAATATTAGATCTGACCTACCTGAAAGGCTGGGAACAACTACCAGAAATGTCCCATAGTCACATTATGTATAATTACACAGGATGTTTGTATTTTGTCTCTGCCAGACAACTATCTTCCAAAAACAAGAACCAAAAAAAAAAAAAAAAAAAAAAATTAAAAAATTAAAATGGGAAAAAAAAATCCAAACAACCAAACAACTGAAAATTTGGGGTGGGGAGAGAAAGTGGAAATCCAGTTCTTTGGGTCAATCACCACCAGCCACTGCCAACCTTCTGTCCACTGGCTCAACAAGGCCAACCTGCTCTACGTGACTACATCCCTTCTTTCCCATCTTGCAACCTAGTTTTTCACATGAACAAAAGAGCAGAGATTTCACATACACATAGAAATGAAATAGTCTCAGCTGTAAAACATGAAGGTACCACACAGAGTCAAAAACACCTTTAACACATGGTTCAGCTATGCCCCACACCACAATCACAACAAAAAAGCTGGAAGAAGTCACACTACTGCTACAAACCAGACAACTGTCAGATCATGAGCTCTGCTCAGGAGCACAGGCAAGGAAGGGCTTAAAACCAGCAAGGTGTGTGCAGTGAGTTTTGTCACCAGGGATAGGAGAACAGAGCCTGGAATACTTACCCAAGGTGGTGTTCCTAAATCTAACCTGTCCTCCAGCTTTTGATCTGCCTGATGTTAGTAGATCATAAATGAGCCCTTTGAAGGTGAAAATTAAGAGCCTTCTGCCCACACCTCTTCATTCATCTCCTCACCTTGGATGCTACATGAAGAAACAAGGAGGTAGTCAGGCCTCCTGTTCCTTTTAGTATTTTAGATGTCCCTTTCAGACAAGTAACTCCAACTCCTACACAACTTGATCTTACCAAGTTTCTTCATTGTGCATTTGCAGGACCAGCACAATTATTGATAAAGTCACTCTTGTTCACAAGGTTACAGACACCAGAAGTGATTTCTGCTGCTTCTGAACCCAGTTACCAGTGCAGGTTACCATTTGCAATATAACAACTTAATCCCAAGAGCTGGAGAATCATAATATTCTGCACAAACTGATGACATTAAGGCAATTTCAAGCAAAACTGCAGCTCTCTTGATGTGGATGCTGAAAAGCCTTGCAACAGCAGTAAGTGGGAAACCTGTCTTTAATGCTGCATAAATAAAATGCTGTTTTCCTTCCCATGAGCACACGGATTCTTCCAGATCCTCTGGATAAGGATGCAAGTTTCTTTCTACTCATGCTCCTCCTTCCCTCACACCTTCCAAAAAAATATGCAAACTGAACTACACCCACATCATCTCCTCCAGATATCTGGACCAGTATGAGTGTGCCTGGTGTTTCCCAGCCACATGATTCAGCTCTCCAGCCTCAGCCTTCTGATGCCAAGAAATACATGATACATTACTCACAGCATTAAGTGTATTGCATGCATTTCTGTAAAACACCACAGTGCAAAGAGGAGCAAGGGCTCCTTTGAGAAACCAGGAGTGTCATCTCCATGTTTTCCCTCAAATCACATTCAATGCCTGTCCTCCATGCTCTAAGCCATCTCTTCTTCCTTCAGTACAAGAAAGGAAAGCCTCAGAAGCTCATAAAACCCAAGAAACAAACCATTTAGGAGTCACTCCTTTGAACACACTATTGGCAAAATCCATCACTCTGCCATAAATCAGAAGTCACCCAACCTAAGAAGAAAATAAATTCCGTTGATAACACAGACACTTTCCAAAGGGCAAAGTTCTGCTTCACCAAATCCAAAGAGAAAGAAATCAATGTCTGTTCCTCAACTTTCTCCTTCTGCACAGCAACATAAAGTGCTACCACAGCGGTATGTAAGGTCATCAGCTTCAAAGCAGCTTCAACTACTGTACTTGCAGAAGCAAAAATGATTAAAGACACCATATGGCTTCTGTCATGGTAGATAAAGCTAATGGAGGCATAGAATGAAAATTTCAATTTCTCCTCTCTTTGTTTAATCTTTCCCAGTGCAGCACTGACAATCCCCTGCAAGCCTTTCTTTTTCAGCTACAAAGCACTCCCTCCTCTTTGAATCATGTTTTTTCTCTAGCAGATAAAATGTTTTACTTAACGACATCCTAGAGTTCAGCAAATACGATTTAAAATGTACAGAAAAAGGTAATTAGATAAGTATCTGATACTATGATAAATCCAATTACAGAAACTCAACTTAGACTTTCTCATAGGCAGCTGAGTCAGAAGATAAAAGCCTATGGTCTCATGAGCACGGCACATCAAAAATGCAAGCATTAAGACTTACCAATTTCTTCTATTTCTTCCAGGAAATCATTATATTCACTTAGACTGGGGAAATCATCCTCTCTTTTGTTGTATCTTTGAGAGAATAGAAATAAATATTTATGTAAATAAATTGCACAAAGATGCAATTTCTATTCAGCAAGGTTCTTACTTCAGGCTTATTAAGTATGGACCTAGTTTTATCAGTTATATGCTTTGTGCCTCCCACAACTGACCAATATGCAGAATCTTTAGGAGACAGAGGAAAGGAGCCAGCCTGGCATAAATAGGTGTTACCTCTGCCTACTGTTTGCTGATTCCTTTTTCTGAAGTTTCTGGTTAAAAGGAACACAGAGGCTAGGATATATTAATTCCAAGCCAGCCCTTCAGCATGAGAAACCTGTTAATAAAAGCAAGTGACTACATTAACACCCACAAGAAAATGTTTTCTAGAAGCACCAGGAGATTTTGGCTCTGTGCCAACAACAGAAAGCCTCAGTCAGCACCAAACTGAAAACATTACACAATTATCTTATTTTGTATCAATACAGCATTCCAGAACTCATCCAATTCCTGATAGCTGAGAAAAGAGGTAGAGTGACAATTGGCTAGAACATGAAAGTCAAGACATGGAGGCTCTCTTACCAAGAAAATACAAAGCTGAGATTCTGCCTGCTCTGTGGACACCCAAGAGTATAAAATATCTAATTCCAAGAACCTGTGCCAAATTCCAGTTTGGGGACATTTTCTATCTACTAAAAACTAGTCTGGCAAATCCAAGAGGACAAAGTATTTTACAACGTTTTCTGTTCTAACTACAGTTCATCCTTTGCTTACCCAGTAAAGTTGACTTCATTCCAGTTTGACTTTTGTTAACTTCAGTAGGGTATGTAATCAAACAAAAATTATTGCTACTTTCCACATCAGCATTGTGGTATTCACATCTCAGCAACATCATGCAGTTAGTACTGGACTAAGCCTTAGACAAAGGCTGCCAAGCTTGCTGTTTACGTGTACATTCATCCTGGCAAACCCAAATCTTCCAGGTTACATTCCATTGAACCCCTCTTCTACTAAAACATTAACTGACTCTCTTTCTTTCCTTATAAAATGTTGTTTCTTGGTCACAGGGAGCAAGATGCAATTTTAGACCTTATTTATCTCAATTCCAAGAGCTCTCAAATCTGCATGAGAGATTAGTAACACAAGGCTTGTAAGAAAGCCTTTCCACTAACAATTACTGTGTCAAGTAGAAAACAATGTGAACACAGCTCCTCTTTTGTCCCATTTTCATTTTGAAGGGAACTGGACTTCAACTCTCACTACAGGTCCCCAGGGAACAGAACAATCAAGGTCCTGTTTCTTGCCCCACTTCCATGTTCACCCCCACAAAGGGAAAGCAGCTGTAGCCCTCAGTATCTAATCATCTCCATTTAGGATGCAAGTCCTTGCCAAAGGAGGCTACATAGAAAAACCCAACATTTTCTAACATTAAGCAGGAATCCCTCAAGGCTAAATTAGGAATTCAGCCTTCAGTTGTTGCATAAAGTCAGATTGTCTGAAATCTCTCCATATAAAATGAAGTAAAAAAAAAAAAAAGAAGTCATCTCCCCTGTACCACTGGAGGAGTAGGTCCATTTTTGTTTTTTAAATGGTGATCCCTGAAACACATCCAGCTTTTAGCTGATGACACTCACATTTTCAGCACTTTCTTCCGAATTTCCACTTCTTTGTCAACAGCAGGATCCTCAAAGAGCTGTACCCTGAAGTTACTCTTCCGCAGGGGGGTATCACACTCGTGGCAGTTCCCTGCCCCTCTCACAAACAGCAGTTCCACACAGCTCTCACATCTGCAAGAGAAAAAAGGGTATAAAGGCAGATCCACGTTAAACAGTAACTGAAATGCAAGATTTTTCCCCTTTTTTGTTGTTTACACACAGTAAGTACACATCTCCCCCTGATTTCATGTTTCTTCAGCACCCGACAGCAGCAAGGAGGAGGCAAGGGCTTTCCATTTCCATGGCTGAAACTATTTCAGCAGCACAAATGCATTTCTTCTCCCTGCCCAAACAACTCAGCCTCTTTGCCCAGACTGAAAATTAATCCAAACACAATGCCTTTTGTGTCAAGGGGAAGCTTTGTTTATTGACACCAAACTCATTTCGTGTGACCCAGACTGCAATATCCTTATTTACCCTGAGCACCACCTTGCTGCACAACAAGCCCCACTTATTTTCTCCATGTCACTCATGGTGCAAGGTACATTTCAGCACAAGCAGGGATATAAATTTTGCTTGCAGCCTTCCAAGCACCTAGGAGTATTGCCATGGAGGATCATGGAACAAACCTCCAGCCCAATACAGTTGAAAGACTCAAAATACCATTTTAACCATTGACCAGCACTATGAAGCTCTCCTATGACTTCTGTTAATACTTTTAAAATTGCACATAAAATGTACTTTTCATAGAGGCTGCGTGGAAATAAATAAAAAATACTGTTCTGGTTTTACTTCTTTTGCCTTCACAAAGATTTGATATTTTAACAAGAGGCTTGCTGACCAGTCAGTTGGTATTTAATATAGGAAGAACATACAGCAAGAAAGCCAATTTTAATAAAATACTTGGGTACTAATAAGGTGCAAATTTCTAGCAAAGGACAACACTTGCTGCAGTCATTTCCTACTCCTGGGGAGGCAAGGGCTTGTCTATTTATAGCTTTGCTATATTGAAGCCAAAACAGTTATACATTAAGGGCTAAACTGTATTCTACCTTCACAACCCCAGCACAAAAAGCTAAACAAGTTAAGAGAAACAATACAGAGATGGTTTCCAAGGAAGTTGAAACAGAACTTTCACTCTGCTGACCTAACCCCAACTGAACTGCTTCCAGTACTTAGGGAAGGCAGAGCTGGCCAGAGCCAACCAGTTTTACCCAGCTTCTGTTTTCAAGATTAGGAAGTGCAAACTAACACAATTGTATCTTACAATTTTAAAGCAAAAAAACAAACAAAACAAAAAAAACCCCACAAAAGATAATTTTTTCTTGTTACCACAAGTGGAACATAGTTTCAAAATGCATCTTGCACAGCAGCTGAAGAGCAAATTTTGAATTTAGTTGGACATTTCATTGCTCTGAAATAACTTCAGTTAAAAACCCAAGCACATTTAAATACAATTTATCTGGAAGGGAAAAGATCAGACCTTTTAGCACGCTTGGCCTGAAAGTCAAAAGTTACTGGGATATCAAATCAAGAAGTCTGATTTTTTATGAAAATAATTTAGCTTGCCACTATAGGAGAAGCAACACTAAATCCAAGAGAGAGGGCAAGGCAGGGAAAGGGTTTTCTCCTTCCTCCCCCCAACCTGTCTGTGCATGCTTCAGCTGGGTACATAAGGACAATTTCACTGTCTCCTTCATTCTGGCAGCTCATGGTGTTTATCTGTCTCTCCCAACACAGCAACCAAAGCACAGAAAACAAAACAAACAAAAAAAAAACCCAACAAAACCAAACCCTGCCTCCTCTTTCCTATTTTTAAATTATAGAAAAGGGAGTGTGAAGCTACAGAACTTGGCAGGTGGGTCCAAGTGCAGGTGTTTGTATTGTTTTTTTTTATCATGGTATTGCCTAAGGACTAACAGAACAGGGTCTCCATGTGCAAGATATTATGCACAGACAGTAGCACCTGAAACTACTTCACTCACCCCTCCTCTCCCCTTCCCTAAATCAAAGACATTTCAAGTTTACACAGAACTTGACTATAGAAAAAATCCCTCCTTGGAAAAGCACTTCATACAAGTGCTTCAGTGCCTTCCCAAACTGGAACCAGTGTTTCTAAGGCTGGAAAATAGCTTTCCATACAAAAAAAGATGAGTCAACACCTCGCTATGGGAATCCCACATCAGGTGATCAAGTTCTTTCTTGCTCAGTCATACACATCCACCCTTATATTTATTCATAGATAATTCCTTCTGAATTCAAAAGGGGTTATGAGGGACAAGTCAAGGGCAGACTGGACTCAGTTCCAATCTTGTCTCCTCTCCACCTCCAGATAGATTTTTAGTAGTTAGATCCCAAGTCTAACTCCTAGAAGATCTGTCATTATTGCCCCCACAGACTCCAGCTGCTTTCCCAGTGATGCCAAGCACACTTGGTCACGTATTTCCATCTCATTCAAGAGGAAGGTATCAAGCAAATCGCTGAACTCTCTGACAAATGCCTTTTGGCTTCCCTACAGAGCACTGAAGTCAGAGCTCACAGATGCACCAGGCAGGCAGACTTCCACGAAGTTGGACTTTACATTATGAAAACTCCCCCCAAGCCACTGATCTTACACCACACCCAGTGCAAACAAACAAACAACAAACAAGATGTAACTTAGAAAAAAATCTCTCTCACGTGATAAGCACGAAAAATACAGCAGGACTTGGGTTTGTGTTCAGAAATGCAGCAACTTCTGGGACTTGACCAAAAGCACCCAACCCATACAACATCCAGACATCCCAGGCAGCACATGGGGACCCCATCACAGAGCTCCCAACCTGGCACAAAGACCACATCAATTCAGGTGAACCTTCCATTTCTTTGCAAGTCCAACTATTTTCCCTTTAGCTTAGTGGAAGGACATCATCCAGTGCATCTCTTACTGGCCAACACATCATACCTGCCCTTACCCAAATGAGCAAAACACCTTAACTCCTCTTCAAAACTTGGCCAAAACAAGTGGCCATGAGTTTCTGTAAATTATCAGCCTTAAATCAGCAATTTTAATATGTATATGTGTAATTATTTATACATACATAATAAATATATTAAGTAAAGATGAGAAATGCTCTTGCTTAAGAATCAAGCCTTAACATTTGTTCAAAACTAAACATATCTGATTGAAGACACCACCTTCACATGAAGTCTAACCAAATACTCAGGATATGGTATTTCCAGTTCTCGTCTTCACACTGAGGCTGTACAGCTTCTGTCATCTGTATTCAATTTTACTCATTCCCTAAAATCCTTCATTACCTTTTGGAATTAAGTTTGTATTGTGAGAACAGGTAATCTGGATTAACAGCTCAACAGAAAATGCACAGGAGGTTACAGATGTGATGACAACAGGGTACACTACCAATGGCAACAACAAAAGCAACCACAACACCTCCAGGACCAATTGAGTCTCCTGGTCTTCCACACCTGAATAATAAACACCAGTATACTTATTTCCATGGACACTGGTCTGATCCATCTTGTTCTTCTCTTTCATCCCCATGAGATACTAAACAAATAGCTCAGTCTCTAAGCAGTCCAGAACACCACCACGTTTTTGAGGAAGGCAAAAAATAAAGTATTCAGATGGTTTGGCACCACCAATGCACAAACAGCACTCCACGCCCTCATGTCAGTGTTCAAGGACATCAGGACCATACTAAAAATGCTTTTGGTACATTGCAGAAAACAAGTGGAGGTTCATCTCCAAAAAGCTGTTAGATGCTTATCAACTCCAAAACACTTACTGGAACTGAGTGTTTGTTTTGGACAAAGTGTCTTCAAAGGGTACAAGATTTGTGCCCAGTCCTGCATTCCCCACACACATATTTCATGGAGGGATGAGGGCAGATAAGGAATCGAGCCTCTCAGAAACTCAACAGATGAAAATGGCTCACAACACTAGCACAGCCTGATGGTGCTGCTTAATTTCTAGCTTGGCTTGCAAGAATACAAACAAAACATAATAAAGGGAGAGCTTTTCACAAGCAGGAGTACAAGATATTATTTGTTTTAATTTTTTTTATTCTGTTGAGCACAGCAAAAATTTGGTCAACTTTAGATATGCTGCCATTAATCATTTCTGAAAAAATGATCTTTATAGGTTTTGCTGTTGACTAGGAATATTACAAGAACTATTACCCTTCTTAACAAAGCTTATTTTTAGCAAATATACTTATTAAACAGTATCAAATATTTAGAGTCTTTAAGGCCCTCTTCTGCAGCTTTTATAACCAAGATGTTTCTGTTATTTAAAGGACAGCACAAAGCAAATTTTCCTCTCTACTATGGGAAAAAAACTTTTAGATTAAATGTCAGATTAAAAAAACAGATTTAAAAAATAGGTTAAAAAAAAAAAATAAGTTCAAAATAGTACTCAGCCTTCAACATACAGCCAAGATCTGAGCCACAAGCAAATGGAATGGAAAGAATCAGAGATGTGTTTTCACTTGTTCCTCAATTCTGATGTCAGAGGGAAATTTACTTGAAGAAACAGAATGACTCTTGAGTCACAGCGAGGTACCATTAAAAACCATACATGAGAAAGCTTGCAGAAAGACATCTTGATTTTTAACTCAAAGATGCTTCTAGAAACATTCAAATGCTTTCTGCTTAGCCTGGGTTAGGCACTTTTGTGTTCTTGTAGAGACTGTTGAAATGAGACAAGAATGGCCCAGTTTGGTGCACACAGCTGTCAAACCTGTTTATTTCGTAACCTTCAGTACATTTTTGAAGTCCTCATAGCCCACAGTGGTTTCTCCTACATAGCCAAGAGTTCATCTACTATTTGCAGCTGCCCACTGTGGGTTTATTTCCTAGACTGGTGGACTAACAGGCACAGCACAGAAGGCAGGTTCCTCCTACAGCCTGCAGAAATTATTATCTCTGTGATCAAATAGCTAAGGCATTGCAAAAGCAATTATTTTTCTCCATTTTACAGGTTAAGGATCAAAAGTTCAGGAAAGAGAAAGCAGCTTGACTGCAACAACACCACATGCTTCTGAGTGCCTTGGAATAAAGGAGCTTACAAGATCAGTAGCTCTAAGATGAGCAGGGATTTGGGGACAGGACTACTTATTTTCCTTTTCACACCTCAGCATCAGGAATCCTTACTCAACTACTTGCAGAAGCAGCTGCCTATGGATTTTGTGCTATTTCTGCCAAATACATGAGAGAGCTGGGAAAAGAAGAAACCTACTGCTCTTTCCCCCTTACTCTGTTCAGATTCTGTTAAATCCTACTGGTGAGGATTTTGCTGCTCTCACCTGGGAGGGAGACAACTTCAGAGTGGTCTCAAAACCTTATCCATCAAAAAAATTCAAGATAGGACTGTCTTCAACTAGCAAATAAACAGGTCTTAGAAGCAGCCCACAGGCCATGTAGATATTACAGCTTGTTATGGCAATAAGGCACATCTCTGGTTTCAGGCAGAAATCACAACTCTATCAATCAACAGATGAGAATTTCAGGTTTTTGAACAGTGTTAATAAGCTATGTCCAGTTGTCTGCAGTTCCCCTTGTTCAACCCAGAATACCATGCACTGCAAGACAAAATCTCAGAGATTACTTTGCTGATATTTAATATTTTTTTCAAAAGCACTGAGACTGCAGAGAGCTGATGTTAACCCCTCCTTTAAACAACAAAGCAAAATCAAAAAAGTCTCTGGTACTCTGCCTATATCTGTAGTATGTCAATTCTCAGCATCATCTTCCAAACTGCTGATCCTTCTCTTTAACTATTTATATCTTTTGGGAAAAGGATACAGACACACACACTTGTCTCAGTTTTGTTCTGTCAGATGAGTTCTGCTCTATATTGCAGAGAGGAGGAGGTTAAATGAGCCCAGACATCTCAAATATTTAGGAGACACTCAGCCACAGAACCTTATTTTCCAAACACCCATGTGCTTAATCTGATACACAGATCAGTTCATCTCAACTGCACTCATCAGAAAGCAAGCACACCAGGTACTGGTTGAACTACAGCCTTGAATGACTGGCATTTTAAGCAAAAAGAGACATACTGAGTCAATTAATAATAAACAGAAACATTTCCACCGCCCATTGTGTTTCAACATCTCCTTTACAAAACCATTTCAAGTGGCTTGGAGCTGACAAGAGAGTTTGCAGCAAGCTGAAACTTAACTCACATTTCTCCAGTACAGATGAGCCTTTTCTTTTCTGCTAGAAAAAGAATTAGAGAACAACCTTTTATGGTTTTAACTCTGGATAACAGAGAAAACATTTCTGTAGGTATTTAAATGAAAGTGGTTCTTTATAAGATACTGCTGCCTTGTCAAATAAGCACACAATCATAAAAAACATGTCTTACAGCCCAATTATGTCAATTTGGTCAAACAGGAGACCAATACTTGACAGGCCAATTCTTGACACTTCAAGAGCAGCTGTGTGGCATTGAGAAATAAGTGTTTTCACAGCTACAAGGCATACCAAAAATCGACCAAGAATTTACCCAATGTACCAGAACGACTACTTCAAATCCATTACAGTCTACTCGGCAAACACATGCACTAAAATAATTCACCTATGTCAATAATCCTTTTATTATGCTTTATTTTCTTTCAAATAAGAACCTTTGCAAGTTTTCAAGGTTCTCAAACATCAAATTGGGGAGCTATCAGGATTAGCTCAGATTAGCCCACAGCACACCTGAATTTAAGATACAATTACGAAATTTTCCCCGTCGGTCTAAAATGCAGAAACTTCACTTTGTCTGACAAGATCCAGTTCAGCATTGCCCATTGTCTCACAAGACAAACATACTTATCACTGACAAGTTTAAGATCTAGCATGCTATTCCACACAAGACTGATTGCTCCCTTCTCCTTCCGTGTCCATTTGTTCCCTCGTGAGAAAGTCCTACACCACGGTGAGGGCTGAGCTGCCCCAGAGCTGAGAGGTCTCCCTTGCTCAGGTGTTCGGAGCATTCACTGGCTCAGTCTTACAGAAGACCTGAATGCATCAGAAATCACACTGGAGAATAATTAAAATTAAAAAAACCCAGAAAATAAATGCTTTGGGGACCCAAAATAGTCATGACAAATCTTTTTAGTTGGCCCAAACCAAGGTTCTTACCTTCTGTTCTGTACTTGCAATGCATTTTACACTGCAACAATGGCAAGTGGTAGCAAGACAAGGAAATGCAGCTATATGGCAAACGAGGAAAAAAAATCAAAAGGTTCAGGTATTTGTGGCATGATGGGATATCCTGACCACACGACTGAGGGCTTGTCACAGGACACTCCCATATTTCATGTCTAATCTCAGAAATAAGATGATGAAGTTGATAAGACACACACCTGTAAAAGAACCAGGCATATGACAAAGGCTTTCCATAAAAATAACAGTGGTTTGGGGTCTCCATGGGAAGCACAGAAGTGCTTATAACCCTCTCAAAAATCAAAATCTTTACCTATCTCTTGCAAACACACCTGTTAAATGATCTGCATATGTTGGCTCATCTCTCCCAGCTTTTGGGAGGAACCAAGCCAAATTTCTGCCAAGAGCATAGGCTTGTATTTCACTCAAAGCATAAAAAGTACACAGTCCAGTTTCCTTAAGCTGTTCAAATATTGAGAGACAGCGTGGGTGTGTGTACACACACTTAAACAACTTTAAAAAACAGTCTGTTGGAGCAATAACTGCATTGTCCAAGTTCTGGACAGTTCCAAAAACACTGTCACTGCCCAAAAAGCAATGTGTAATGAAGAACTGTTTTCTCTACCACTAAGCTTCCTTGGTTTGAAAAGACTGAAAGAATAAATTGTCATGACAAAATGGTACATGGGAGCTCCTGCATCAATCTTGGTTCATGACACAATAAAATTAACCATTTCCTTTTATGCAATTTATTAGAAATGAGTGACCCAACTAAGAGGTTAGGATGCCAACTCCCATTCTTCTAAGCAGCAAAAGTCATAACAACCTTAAGATCACATATGCAGTATAGCAACACCAAAATGCTATTTCTACCTGTGAAGTCAGCACCAATGTCACACCAAGTGCTGTAATCTGCCTTCACACTGCTGGACACTGCCCTTCCCCTGCAGGCCAGAAACAAACATCTGTGCAGCCCTGTGGTTATTTCCTGGGTTAATTTTTATCCAGAAGAACTCCCCCACTCTCCAGAGTTTAGTGTTTGGGACCAGCACATAACAACAGGCAAAGTGAAGGTAGGAATGAGCAAAGAGGGTGAGAAAGTTGTTGCCAAATATAAAATCCCAGGAGGCAAAGCAAAGTATCACAGAGCTATCATCAAAGTCTTGAAAGCCAGAAATGTTTAAGAATCATTCAGTAGGGAAGCTAAAGCATGAAGAGAACAGGGATGGTGCTTAAAACCAGACAATGCAGGTAAGTGCCCAGCGGCATGGGTAGGAACTTCTGTAAACACCACTACATACCTACACAGCTTTGCAGACCTGCTCTCCAAGCAGAACTTAGGAGAACCTCCAAATGAACTCCAGGTCCTAACAAGTTCAGCAGCCAAGCTTCCTGCAGACTTCAGACAGGTGAGGGCATCCCACAAACAATGCTCCCATTCAGGCAGCTTCCACCCCTGTGCTGTCACAAAAAGGGCTTTGACAAAGGGAGATGCCCCAGCTTCTGACTGACCCACAGCATGAGCACCAGCACCAGGGCAGCTGGGCTGCAAAGCAAGGGAAGAGGATGGCATCAGGGCAGACAACCTCTGAATAGCTTAGGCTGACATAGAATCATATCCTTAAAAACTCTGGCAATAAAAGACCTTCCCCAGCATTCAGCACACTGTTTAAAAATGGCATGGTACCATCTGAAGCAACATCACTAGAACCACTGGTGAGGAAGAGAGCTCCTCACCAGTGTCAATGGAAGTAGCCATATGAAACCTGTGGAGATGCCCAGCATGCCCAGGGATCCCAGAATGCTGTTTATTAAAACTTGTTCCTCCATCCTATACAGCTTTTATGGAATACCAAGCTACTTCAGCTTGATCCGAAAGACTGAGAGAGATACATCCAAAAAGTGTCCATCATTATTTCAGAGTACCCTAAAAGCTGTATGTAAGACACCTCTGGAAAGGTGAGTGGAAGCAGAGTTACAACACAATATTTACAGTAACAAGAAGAGGTGACATGGCAGAGAGAGGGCAAGAAGTATTTTTCAGAATTGCTAAAAATGAAAGAACCAAAAAGCATGTTACATTATTAATATTTTAAACAAAGTATGCAAGATTATTTACCACCAAACCCTTCCACAATAAAACAGAAAGCAACAAAACTAAGTAAAACAAATCAATGCACTTGAAACAAGTCACAAAGTCCCTGGGAACTCATAGTTTAAAGAGCACCAAGGCAAGGAAGAGACACTCCTGTGGCTCAGGGTCACTCTGCAGTGTGGCACAGTAATGAAAAGGCAGATGCAGCCCAAGGATGTATCAGAAGAGCTGCTGCTGCTGTGACAAAGACAGAATCATCAGCAGGATGTGAGGAGAATTCACCTGAAATGATATGTGCAGTGCTGGTCATTCATTCTTACAATGACCCTATGGTGCAGACAAGGGCAACCAGGATGCTCAGAACATTGGGAAGTCTGGCTTATCAGAGGAAAACAGCAGAAAAAGCTACACTAAAACAAACAGATCCGACCAGGAAAAATTTATACCTGAAACTGTAGCTCTCACCAGCCACAACAGGGAGAGAATGGAACCACATCCAATAGAAATAACAGGGCCAAACCAGTTTGAAAATGAAGTTTTATAAGCTCATCAGGAGGATGTGATGACCTGATTGTCTCCCACATGTGGTAACCAAGAAAGTGCCTTCGTAGGTCCTAGCTATGTGCTCCAAAGAGCACTTAGGTCTCTCATTTGAGAACCTGAGATGACAACTGAGTAAGAAGAACAAAAAAAGGAGAAAAAACTAATTTTGATGAAGATAACGAATATTACATCCATCTCTGAATGAAAAAAAAATTAAGGACAACACGCATGGCACGTGTTCTAGCATCCACTCCTTCTGCTCATTAACAAAAATAACTCCTAGCATCAGTCTACAGCAGTCTTTCACAAATTACATAGGTTTGTATTATTTTAGCAATAACAATTCATCATTGGATATTTATACATCTCGGATCAGAAGGTTTTTTTTTCCAGAATAGAAATTAAGATAAGATTATTCAAGCCTGCTTGTCTTTCTTTAATAACTGATACAATAGCACAGAAGAAAACTAGAGAGTAAGCATTCTCAGCTTGTTCCATATAGTATACAAAATTTCATATGCAATTTAATATGGGTGTATATTCTACTTGAATGTAAAAAAAAAAAAAGCCCTATGGTAGCAAGTGTGCATTAGCTTATGTGTAATTCTGTACACCTTGCACTACACCTTGCCTTAGTTCCCAAGCAAAACAAGTTTGGATGAATGACTTCTGTGCAGCACAAGGTGTTGGTCATGACTCAACAAATCATCATTCCCACCTCTTCCGATACTGCCCTAGGGAACAAAATGCTTCCCAGGATTGCTGCCTTTTCAGTAAGACAGACCAACAGCACCAGTAGCTTTTGAATACTAAAGATTCAGGAGTATTTTTTTTTTGTTGAGAGCACTCACTCCTGTTTCCCATAAAAGCTTAGGTAATCTTACATCATATCTCAGTTCCCTACTGGAATTAAAACTGATAAGGGTATTCTTCATTTCCTGCTCTAAGGTACCATTTAGAAATACTTGATAAATCTCTGTTGCCTTAACTGCTAAAATTTGAATACCTGCATGTCAGAGATGAATGATCTCAATACACTTCTTAAATACCTTACAGAGCAGAGTCTAAATTATTACTAAGTTGCAGAAAATCTCATCAGAAGACAGACAGACAAGCACAACCCTCAACTCAGTAACATTTTATTGCCACCTTTCATTCAAATACAGACTTAATCCTTGAAGAAATAAGCCTGGACGAATAACTCTTAAAAGAAAGACTGGCATTCTAAAAAAAAGAAAATTCTACTTTGAAAGAGTGGAAGGTCTGTGTATCTTTAACATGCAAGATACATATAACTGAAAAAAATTCATCTAACCATCCAGGGCTTGCTGAACAAGCTCACTTGAACATAATTGCAGACAGAGGCAGGGTGCAAGGGACCCCAGAGTCATTCCCTGCCTTTCTGCAGAGCCATGCATTAGACTGTCCAGAGAAATCTGCAGAACCCAGCACAAAGGTTTTGACAAATCAACTTAGTTTGTAACCTAAAAAAGCTAAATTAAAACATGTCAAGGGTGAACCCAAAACCAAGTGAGGCATCTCTCACTGCAATGGAGTGCTTATTTAGGAGAGTCTGTGCCTTCTTTCCCAATCTCACGTTTGTGAGATCACTTCCCAGAGCCAGAACCTTTGATCCACAATCTTTAGCATCACAGGCACCTCATCAGCCCCTGAAACTGCAGCACTAAGAAGGGCCAGCTACTAAAGGTATTGCAGATAAATCTGTTATTACAGATTTGGCTTTAGTAACCCAACAGATTTTATTGCATTTTCTCGAAAAAGCTTCTCTCCACAATCCTCATTTTCCCCAGTGTAAGTGCAAAGATCTTCATTAGAAGTAGCTCAACAGTAGCAATTCAGCTTCCCCCCCTCCCTAGGCTCATTTGGGAATCCCCCACTTCCTACCAATTTAAGGGTCATTCCTCACTCCATTTTCACATAATCCCTAAACAACCATTATCACATCTTTTCTCAGCATGAGATAAAATATAGACTGTGCTTCATAAACAGTGGAGACCTTAAGATTACATTCTTGGTGGGACACAGCATGATAAATATTTCAGGGATGTCTTGAAATAGCCTACAATATACAACATGTGGCTAGTGAAACAATTTTGAAAACAAATACATTTTGGCATACTGAAGGGGGGAAAAAATAATAAATACATAAATAAATAAAAAAATTTTAAAAAAAGGAAAAGCACACCAAAACCTCCTCCCCCCATCCCACGCTGGCTATCAAGGAGGTCAGACTGCAATTTCCTTTTTAAGGGTGGTAAAGAACTCAACCTCCTTAAAGCTTGGTCAGGAACATTTTATTTTGTATTGTAAATTTAATAATTAAAAAAAATCTTCCTCAAGGTTAAAAATCAATGGCAATTGCAGCTTTAGTATGTTAAACTAATTGGTGAACATCAGATAAATTTCTCCCAAGTTAAATTGTCACATTCAATTCAACTACTTAAACAAAACAAGGTAATTTTGCACTAAACTAAAGCAAAGAGAACTATTAGCTGTGCTGACACCTGAACTATTTTCTACAGATTGTAGGGAATGAAAACAGAGCCCTATTCCAGTGAAGTTGGAAGCAACCTCAGGGGTCATCAAAAAGGACTTCAAGTAATCTAATAAATTACTCACCATATTAAAGAGGTAACCCAAATTTTTCTGCCAAAATTGCAGCACATTTCGAACAAATTTATCATGATGAAAATTTGTGATGCATATTAATCCTTTTAATATTTGCTAGCAGGACAGGCAACAAGGAGAATCTGCCACACAACGTGGGAGAAAGAAGCACAATGTATTAAAGGAGAATCAAAAAGACATAAAACAAAATAATGTATTTTAGCAAAACAAATTGTATTCTTGTTTGTATTTATATCAGCAGTTGTTATGCCACAAACCACAAAAAAACAGAGCACCTTGGTGTAGTTACTCAGCAGTAGATGCAGACACCAGGAGAAGAGATACGGGGAAGATGCCACATCACTGTCTCCCCACAATGGTAACCTGATCGTGATCAACCTGTTATCAAATGATTTGAATTGAGATAAATACCCACAAATCTGTTCTTCATTATGTGGAATTCCCCCCACATATAAACACCAAACTCAGAGCACAGATTTATTGGGCATTTGTGTGTGGCTCATTATTTTTGCATGGAAAAAGCTTGGAAGATGTATTTTTGTCTGTCTTTCTTAGCATAAACCCCACTTGCCCCCCTCTGTGGAACTGCTGTAAGTTACTCATTCTGCAGAATGTTTTGTCATTTCTATCTCTGTGTATCATTAACATAGAAAAGAAAAGTAAGTTCTCAAACCATCCATTCACTACTTCAGCTGTAAATATCACAGGGACAACCAGACCCCACCAACACCCATGGCCTACAGCCTTATACTGATTTAGCCATTGAAAACAAGTAGGGAAATGGAAATCTGGTCCAAGATTCAGATGACCAGTTCCAAACAATATTTGAGGTGATCTATTTTATCCAAACATCAGCTGAGTAGCATTCAACAATGCTGCAGGTTCTCTCATAAACACCACGCTGCTCCATAATTATCCAGGATCTTTCCATACTCAAAAGCAGCATTTATTTAGGCTCACAACAGCTGTACTAAAGCCATGCGTAAAGAACATTGTTTCTGGTCTGAGAAACAGTGAATAGTATTTTCCTTATCCGTATAAATCACACATAATAAACACTTGATATTATCTAGTGCCCGCAGAGCAGTCAAATTAAAAACAAATCAGTGTACCCTTGAGCACAAATCTCTAAGAAGACTGAAAGTCTTTGAACACAGAATTTTAGCTTTTTTGTATGCTCCTAGTCTCATGCAAATATTAAGCTTATACATGATAATGACAGATTCTTCTTCAAGAACCCCCCCCCTTCCCTGGCTCAAATCAAAATATCTACTTTACAAGTGATTTTTTTTCTTCTTCAGATCCACTGGGAAAGTAATAGCCACCAGTAAACTTCTGAATGACCAACAGATTGCAGAATGCAGTAAAAAACCCAAAAGTGAAAGATGATTTTTTCCAGAAAAGTGAGACCCCTCTAATTGCTGACATTGTGGAAGTCACCACTTAACACTGACCATCTTCAACCTTCTTAGCCAAAAACCAACTGCATGTGGGAAAAAGCTAAAATCCTCTTCATTATAAAACTTCAAAGGAGATCCCAGACTCTGAATTATCTACTCTCACCATTTTACAAAATTACTTATTCTACAAATCGTGTGGCTCAATCCTGCAAGCATAGTGCACAAACTGTCCCTCGTATCCAACAGGGATAACCTGGGCAAACAACACTCCTTCCACCAGAGCTTCAAGATTAGTTTTAGGTTGTGTGAAATCTGAATTTTCCAGATTTCAAAGCATGAGCTCAGGGTATCAGTATGAGCTCAAAGTATATTTCAAAGTATGAGCTCACATTTGGGTACGTGGTCACTTGTGCTGAGATGAACTGTTTGAAGGTAATGGAAGTCACACCGTAGCTACTGCAGCTAACACTCAACAATTAAACTCTGAAAATAATCCAGTTACTGGCACAGGCTGTTCATGACTGATGAACATTGCACAACAGAAGCATTTGAAAAGCAACTACAGCCTTTTGCATTTACAGCCTACCAGCCTAACCAGAAAACACCACACTGGGTGTTTTTGTTGGAAAACCCTGTAAAACAAGTCTGGTGACACCCACTGCAGCACAACCTGAACCCCTTGTACAAAATTAACCAGTCTAACAAAATTCCCCAGTAAAAACTGCTACAGTTGGTCATGAAACTCAAAGATCAGGCCACATTCCCAAGATGACCTAACTCAACACAGACAAAAACACACCTCAGTTTGTACTGGTTAAGTATAACCATTATCTGCAGCCCTACCATTACCACCTTCCCTCAGCAATCTAGTTGCTAGGGCAGGGGCATGTCAGCCCCAAAATGGGAACCACCACCCTACCTTATATTTCTTGCCAACAGGGGTTAACAGGGTAATTATAAATAAATAAATATGCACATTAATTCAGTGATCCTAGGGATGTATACAAGACTGTCCTTACTTTTCCCTCCTTTACATGTCACCTTATGCTTTGTGCTTTATCACTATCACGATGACATGCTGAGTCTTCAGAACCATTTTGTTTTAAAAAATAGAATACATGACTCAGATGGTTTAAAGATGTATATGCTTACCCCTAAAAAAAAAAACCAAACCCAACACACTCCACACCAAAATTTCACCTCTAATATCAATTTATATTACACTTTCCAGACCTGCCAAGTCCTTGACTGCAAAACTTTCAAGCCTTGGAACTGAAGCACCTGTGAAATACTGGCATTTAAGAACTGCAGAAATAAACATTACCAAACACCCCAAGGGAACTTCCTTGCTTATCAGCCCTTATGTAAATTTAATGCAACCTAATACCAAGATGGTAAATTTTCACATTTTATCTAAAAGTACTCCATTGGACACAAAGGGGTATTTTGTGCTGGTCATTCCCTCTTACCTGGCTGCTGAAGACCTTGACAAATCCTGAATTCACACACTCTCACTACTCGGTGCTCAACCACCCAGATACAGCCACATGCAACTGCTACCCAGACAGTGCACACAGAATTAAATCTCAGTCAAATTCTCATAGGCTTTAAAAGACAAAGTGTTAAAACTGTGGGAATGTGTATCGTGGAGGCAGCTTAAATATAATGAGGTTTAATTGCATAAAGATGTGGGTGCACTAATAAGATAATAGCATGTTCTGGTTCTGCCAGCTAAGCAGCAATTCTCACCCTGGGCACACGGTCCAACAGCTCACATTGACACCAGCACCTGCATCCTACCCCCACCTACACAGCAAAGAGTTGACAAAGCCAAACACGGGATTTCTGCTCAGCAGCTTTTAGCAAAACCAGATTCAAGTGAAGCTAAATGGCCCATTAAGTGGTCGTGACAAAAGAAGTTCTTGGTTTTTAACAATATACAAAATTAAGTCACTTTTTCCAGCCTGAAGATACCTGTTTAAGAGGCGTGTTAAAAGTCCATGCTTCATCATAGTTAAGTTAAAAATGTGTGTATAAGCTTCAAACTATTGCTTAGCTTATCTCAGACATAACATGTCAAGATGTGAATAGGTTCGGGTCTTTTTTACTACAAAAAAAAAAAAAAAAAAAAAAAAAAAAAAAAAAAAAAAAAAAAAAATCTGTCTAATCCCTCAATCAGCTACTACCCTCAAGGCAAGCTGACTTCATGGCTCTCTGGAAACTGAGGTCTCAAAGAAGAAGGGGAAACAAAACCTCAATATTTGGTGGGATTCAAGGAGGTCTTGGATTCTGCTTCATGCACTTAGTTGAACAGTCCCACAGGTACCACCAGTAAACAAAAACTGTTACTGTTTGCAAGATTAGGACACTCAAGACAAAAAAAACAAGCAAACAAACAAAAACCTACATAGAAAGAAGAAAAAAAAATTAAAAAATCGAAATAAAAACCAGATCAAAACACCTAAGAAAATGCTTATTACATGCATTAAGTAATTCCCATGTAAACAGAGTTTTTGCTTTTCCTAGCAACCCAGCGTGAATCTCGGACTGCCCAATGTTCCCCTCTGCAAGCAGCTCTAACACTGAGGACATACACACAGCCAAATATTGTAGAAAAAATCATCAGAAACTACTTTTCACTTGTACTTGCTGCAGACAAATCCTCCTCGGGCCTTTGTTAAAAACAAGGGCTATACAGTAGTAACAGATTACTAAGAGGGAACCTTAAACACACTTTAAAAGAAGTGAGAGCCTAAACTTGACATAAAACCCAGCACAACAGAGTACACCCCTGCTCTGTCCCACTCAGCAATACCAGCAAGGATGTTCCCACCACTAGAAAAGAAAAAAAGGTGTTTTTTTTTTCCTGTTCTGCAGGAATGACATGTCAACCATCAAATTCATATATAGCAGAAAAAAAACCAGGACAAGAACTGCATTGCCCAAAGGCCTGGTCCAAGACATGGAGTCTTTCATTCCCTGTTTTGGAGTTCAAAGAGTGCATATTTGGGCAAAGTACCAAAAAATTTAACGACACTCACTCTTAGCTGTCCTTCCTGAAGATCACCCTGCTGTAAAGGTCACACAGCAGAAATGCTTCCTCTGTATTTCATAGGCTGCTGATGCCACCTGGGGAAAATGCGTCAAGCCAGTCCCTCCCAGGGCATTCAGGAAAACCGGTTACAAGACAAAAGCCTTCCTCAGCTTTGAGGACTGTTTACAAACGTGATGAATGCCAGAGTGTGTCCTAGCATGCCAGCTCGAAAATAAGTGAGCACCTGGCCCCAAGCACAAAAGGCTGACTCACCTGTATGGCATCTATTATCCTCTGTAAAGACCCCAAGTTTGGCACTCCGGGGACACCAAGTCCTTTGGGGAGGCTAAGGAGAGCCTGACTTTTCTGGTCCTTCTCTCCACCTGCACATACAGCAGATCAAAGTTGTGGGATGGCTTTCCAAGCTAGGGGAGGAAGAAGACTTGCATCCATGGCATCACTTTCTGTCACTGCAGACACCCCCTGACACCAGCACACTCACTCTACACTTGGAAGGAAAAGGTAAAGAGCACAGAGCCACAAATACAGTCACCAATTGCTTAAACCTACACTCCATGAAGCTGTAACATCAGTGTTACTCCCCATCCCATCCTGCAGCTCCACTGAAAAATAACACATAAAACCGAGCAAACACTTCAGCACAAGACAATCTATCAACCAAGTCATGTGGAAATCGCACTTTTCTTGTTCCCACTATATCCTCACCATCCCTGCTCAAATTTGTTTACTTATTAGACTACAGGTAATTCAAGCATTTTTCCCTCCCCTGCACAGAACTATGAGCTGGGACTCAAAAGTCTTCTGGCTACTTAGTACTACTGCGTAAAAACACTGCTTAGAAAAGAAAAGAAGGAAAAAAAAAAAAAAAAAAAGGAGAAAAAGTAGCTTAGTGATGACAGTTGTAACACATCAAATATCAAACTTGATTAATTGACATTCCCACTCCCCTTTGCAGGTTTTGCTTGGCATTTTATTCACTTTCGTTTATTTAGAGAAGAAAAATATGCAAAATAAAACCCGTGGCTCTTACAAAGTACCATATTGTGCAGTGATCCTCCTGGTAAGCAGCAGCATCTCCTGCCAGCTTTTCCTTCTCTTTAGTGACAATGCTGCAGGGCCACTGTAAACAAAATCCCCCAGCACAGGTTTTGAAAGGACTGTGAAAAGATCTGAATGAGATCTGAAAAGTCTCCTCACTTCAAGGAAAAAGTTGAATCCTCCTCAGCGTAGCTCTTTTCAAATTGCAACATTTCCTGTAATCCACAAATGATCCTTTTATTCTCAGGAACATAAACTTTACATAACATGAAGAGACAGTTCCTTGAGATTTGTTTAAGCTAAATCCAAATCCAAGCTATGGTGTCTTTGAGTAAAAGAAAAATGGAGCCTCTGCATGCTCAGGCTGTCAACTAAAACAAACATATTAACTCCCCACAGTGTGTACTGGGGAAATTCTGTGGGATCATCTGAGCTCAGAGGTTTTTTCTGCATGACTGCCACACACCTACGTGGCCACTTTATGCTTCAGGAACCCTACCAAGACAGCAGCTCTCCTGGCACAGCACTGAAGCTACCAACAAAGTATACAAAAAAAAGAATACAAGCACTTAACACAGATGTTTATTTATTTATTTTTACTGGCATCACACATGGCTACTGTAATTGCAAGGTAGAGTCTAGTCCTATGGTAGCTTATCCTATATTTTTTTTAATTTGAGTTGCCAGTTTCCAACCCCACGTTCAAGCCTCAGTGCTTGTACAACAGCACCTGTACCCAGGAGCAGCACAAGGATTTAGCTGAGAACTTGTCTAAAACCCTAAAACCAATCATCTCCCTGACCTGGCTCACCATTCCCTGCCAGAAAAAGAGCATAGGAACACAATGATGAGACAGGCATGTGACACAGGGAACATCTGGATTTCAATTAGCAGGAGTGACCATGGAGACCCCAGTAAACACATGAATGTAGCCAGTAATTTGGGTTTTTTTAACCACATCACTGCTCATCTTTTCTTTGTGTCACCTTTACACGTAATAGGCATGACCAGTGATGTCTGATGCACAAAGCATACAGATACTTCACACCAAGGTCAGTCACAAAGCTCATATTTGCCAGAATATGCAGAGAGAGTCACAATGTTCTGTGCGCAATCAACAAGAGTAACATTGAAAGGGCACGATCACAGGTGTGCTAAGTGCAACCCTTCTGTTCATGATTCAGCTTAAAAATGCACAGATAAAACCTGCCCATGAAGGGCCACGGCTGCCAAAGTGTCTCAGAAAACACATGGGGGACCCACAGAAAAAACACAGAGGGGGCTGTTACACAACAGGTTTTCTCTGGGGGCAAACCAGAGCTTGATGCTGTGTATCCTCATCTCTTCCTGTTCCTGCACTGCTACTGCCACTTGCTCAGATGTGCTGATATAACTCTGTGTGACTGGGCAATAAAATGAAATAAATACAAATGAAGGAGGGGGGGACACAAACAAAAAAACAACCCCATGCTTCTAACAACCTCACTCCTTTTGAAACTCCACTGCTTCCCTTTTTTTACCCAGGTAAAACAAAACAAAAACAAACAAACAAACCACTTTTTTTTCCCCCCCCCCTCATTTTCCCCAGGACCAAATTTCAGCTTTAATGTTGCTCAGCAGTGCTGAGATGACCCAGTGCATTACCCACCCAAAACACGAGGCTGCAGAAATCACCAATGTGCTCCGTGTTGTAACACAAAAGAAAATCTCTCAAAACCTCCAAAAACTATACCGCAGAGCAAAGCTGAAATATAATGACCCTAACTAACACAAATTCCCTTTTCTGGAATACCCAACAGCTACTCATAGGATTGGCACAGTCTTAAGTTTAATGCTTTGCATTATGAGGCTCTAAAAAGGCTTCTACCTTTGTTTGCTGTGGAAGGAGGTTGTGTTTGAAGATTAAGGTAGATGGGAAAAAAGTTCTAACACTCCCTTTGAGAATGTTGGAGCATAGCTTTGAGATTCAAAGATGCCTGCAAAATCATGATGACTTTTCTCATAAGTAAGACAGAGGCAGCATTGCTTTTGTACCACGAGCTAACTACACAGGAACAAAAGGTTTTATATCCAGAGAGACTGAGCACTACAGGCAAGAAATCAATGATCCTCTAATTCACTACATAAAATTGATAATGTCTAGAAATTATCCAGATGAAGTGATCTCTGAATATGGTACAAAACAGGTCCTACAAGTCAAGAAACAGAAGCCTGCATCAGCAACAGTAAGCTACCACAATGGAATCAAGCTAGGACTGAATAAGGAATCCTTTTTTCTGACATTTTTCTAACCTCTCAGTGCTAAAACTCCAAAAGAGAACTTAGAATTTAGTTCTTATGTGCAATTTATATATGCCTCAAGATACTCTGATAAAAATACTTAAATTATCTTTAAACAATCTGAAAAAAAAAAAACCAAACAAAACTTGCAGGAATTAGGAAAGGCAAGTAAACAGAACTTTATTAAAGTAGTCCCTCCAAAATTGCACACAAAAAACCATTCTCTCATCATAAAATGAAGTAGGACTGGTATGCTTATTACAATTCCTATCTGAAAGCCAACCTAGTCAAGAGGTCAGTGTTGAAGACTGGCAACTAAAAGATCTGATGTCACTCAGCAGAAAATGAGGGACAGACATTTAAGAACTTTGAACTGGTAATTATTATTACTACTACTAAAAAAAAAAAAAAAAAAAAAAAACAACAAAAAAAGCCAAAACTAAACAAAACATCTCTACTTCATTTCAATCATCTTTAGCTTCTACTGTAAATAGTCAAATATGAAAAGTGCCTGCAATAGAACAAACTCCAAATCTACTACTGCTATCAACTCATCTTAAATAAACGATTTGCCTGTGTTAAGTAAACTATTTGACAGGGAAATGACTGTCAGAAAACCTGATGTACATTTTTTAGAAGTGAAAATAAATAGCATGGGTTTGATCCTGAAAATAATCATCACAGGAGTAGTCTCACTGGTTCTGTGGGCTGCTTGCATGAGTGAAGCTATGCTGGCATTCAAGCACCTGATGAACTGAGCCTGTCTTTTGAAACAAACCTTCTTAACACTGTTCTGTCATCTGTTCTGCATCCCAAGTGGCTAGGAAACAAGAATTCTAATTAGAAATTGCTATTTTTTAATTAGGCAGCATAAATTCAGTAAATGCAGGTATCAGTACACAGTGGAAGTGTCTGTCACTGCTGCGTATCTGACATTGCTCAGCATGAATTGCCTAGAACAAAACAGCACAGCAAATGTTCAGTTTCCTACTTCAGATCTCAGATTTACTTGCCCACACCAGCTCTTTTCTAGTAAAAGAATCTCTGAAAACCCAAAAAAAAACCCAGGCAGCTGCAAGGATGCCAGCTCCAGAACTGCACCTCCCAAGAGATGCCAGTCTGACAACTTCCCTTGCTCTGCTCTGAGAGGAGACCATGAAGGACAAGTGCTACCTCTTGCTAAAGATTCCATAAAATTCTGGGGCTGCTATACACCTGAAACAGAAAGAATATCCATAGAATATATTCAGCAAATAGTGTTCTATTTCTGAGGCTACTTAAATGTGCATTAAAAGTTAGATTAAAAAAATATGTGGGAAAACATCCTGATTAGGCCTGCTCATGAAAATAAGAACAGTCAAAAGCAATCAAAATATATGCCACACAAGTGAATCCTGAGTATTATATTAAGATTTCTCTTTTAAAACTCCCTAAGAGATGAAATGAAAAATTGCATACTGCCAAGAAAGGGGGTGGAGTGAATACCATTCTCTACATTGCCATTTGTGTTATAAATGCAATACTATGTGTACTGGTTATTAAATTCAATGTTTCTCATTCAACAGCATCACATTATATATGGTCTTTTTCTGCAATTAACCTTCAAAACAAGAATTAAATATTAATGGATGTCAATTGTGATAGGAGAAACAATAAAAAGACCATAAATTAAATAAGATAGAACAATAAAGTATTTCCACATGATCAAAACAATGCTATAAATGTTTTCTTATTCCAATTTAAAATGTAATTATGTACTCGTAGGTGTTGTTATTGCATAAAGTTTGGTAAACAATACCATGTTCTCAGCATCTCAATTCTCTCCCAATAAGAAAGAGCAAAACAAAATGATCTTTCCAGCTAGGCAATTAGTGCAACATTATTTGGTGCTTCACAAAAATCTTCAGCTTGGACTGTCCAGAGAGCAGTAGGATATTTTCAGTCTAATTCCTAGACTATTTCCATCTTCTGTAAGTAGTTATACACAATTCTGTATTTTGTTCAGTGTTTTCAGCTTTCCCACACATTCAGAATAGCTCCTTAGGTAAAAAATATAACGGTGGGAAAATAACAGGCTTGCTAAGAATTAAAAACACCAAACAAACAAACCACCACAAAACAGAAATACTCAAATATGATACTTCAAGAACAATGTCCTTGCTTCAAGGTAACTGCTTCTGTTTCCCGAGGCTGATTTGTATGAAAAAAATCAAAAATCAAAATAAAGGTCTAAGACAAAACATCTTTAACAAACTACCAAAAGCAGTCAAATGCCAACTGAAATAGCAGCTGCTTGATACCCAGATAGATGCACAACTCTTCCAGTGCTTTACCATACTGGTCATCAACCACTATTTTACGAATTGTGAATGACATGGGACATGCTGTTCACAAACAAATCTCATTTATGGCTATATTCAGTTGTTCCTGTTACCTGAAATTAGAATTAGCTCATTAAATATGAATAGGTTTCAGAGAATGTGGAGGCACAGCATTATATTGATGAAAGCTTCATTAAATTTTCAATGATATAGCTGCTTCTATATTTGTGAAGGAAGGACAGAGAGTAGAAAGAAACCAGGGTGATTCTCCTTCAGGCAACTTTGCATTTTTTACTATCCCTAAAAGGAACCATGGACTTTAAAAGAAAAGCTTGGACTAAATAGGTGTAAGAGAAAGCAATTGTTGTGTATTATATTTAATGAATTATTATTTCCAGATCAGCATTTGTCTTGTGTACTTTTGCCAATTATACAACTGAGGCTCAAGACAAGAGGAAGTGGTAGAAAGTCAGAAATCAGGTCTGAATGATCAAACTCAACTAAAATACAGACTGTGCTAGTTCTGAACTCAATGTCAGTCATCTCTAAAATACTCACTTAAAAAGACACAGGAAAAAAGTTTTACCTAGCAAGCAAGACATAACTTCTTGTGCAAGTAGCAACGTAAAAATACCTCCCAAAGTCATACAGCCTTATTTCTACTGCAGACTAAAACCAAGAAAAAGATCTGTGATAGAAAACAGACACAAGCCTACTATTCAACCAGATTTCTAGTATAATTATCTCCAAATCAATTAAAATCTCCATCTGTAAAACACCCCTAACCAAGCTACATGAAAGAACACAGAACCAAAAACACGAGTGTGAAAATTCAAGTGGTCTGATCCCTCTTGTGGTCACCCACTAGGATTTAAATGTATTGGATCTCCACATTACATTAGCCCAGTTTCCTTGAGAAAAAAAAAGCTTATGTGATCAGGCCATTCTCCAGCTCCTCCCCATCCACTCCCCTCCCTACCCATTACCTTGTGGCAACCAAGTCAGGCAGCAGGGTAGAGGCCTCAGTGCCACATTATTCCTCCTAAGAAGCCTGCACAATATATAACCAGGGCTTTACATATTTTCCCTACAGATAAAGTGCACAGCCTGCCCGGAACCTGCCAGGATGTAGGGTTGCTCCTTCCAGCTTGTTAGGATTGTCCTCTGGATAGGAAACACTCAACTCACAGACAGACAATGCAGGTTTATCCTCAGACTTGTTTACTCTGCCCTCTTCAAATCCTGCTTCAAAACATTTCCTTTCCCCTTCCCCCCCTTCCAGTTTTCTTTAGTATGTACACTCGGCATTAAATAACTGACCTTCTCCAAAGAAACCATGAGGCTGTATTATCCCCATGTTACCAGATAGGGAAATTAAGCCACTGTTATTAAAGCCTGAAGCATGCCCAAATTTCAGGTTCCTGGTTTGAGAGTGATTAGGATGATCAGCACTACAGAGGATTTCCTCTGCTCAGGAGCAGTGGCACAGAACCTGCACTTCTGCAGAGAGCCCCAGGGCTCCTGTGAAATCCTGGGCTCCAGGAATTTGGCCCACTCCACTCCAGGCCTCTGTAAAGTAACTCAAACACCGGGTGCTGCTCCATGCCAAAGAGGGGAGACAAGGTATCAGAGTGCCAACCCCTTCTGCATCCTTCCTTCTTTCCTTGACCAAGAATTCTGGATCCAGGCAGACTCCTTGCTCCACTAATTTCCAGTTAGGCATCTACACCTATTCACACTCAGGGATGTTCACTGTCCTTGCCTCTGAGCTTCCCATAGCCACCTGCTCCCCATGCATTCATCCTCCTAGAACTTCACATCTTCCTCTACGGTTCCTTGGCTCCAGTTTTTCTTCAGTCTCCCCAGACAGTCCTAAATCCTTCTCTCAAGTCTTCATGTAGTCATATCTATTTCTTGAACCAAGCCCCACTCACAGCCTTTGCTGTTTTATGCTCTGCCACGCAACAAGACTGTAACCCTTTCAGCTCCACACTACTATTTCAGGTTTTCCCAGAACCACAGGATGTTTCCCAGTCACACACTTACTGCAAAAGAGGAGGCTCCTTTCCAAAATCTGTCTGTAAAGGTTCCCATAGAGACCCCATGCAATTTGAATTTCCCTACCTAACCTCATCCCAAAGAACACATCTCCAGGGGGGCTGTACAACTCACACATCACTGGGATACTTTCCACATGGAAGATATAACTAATTTTGGCCATGTCTGTTCTGTCCTGTCTTACCTTTCCCCAAACAAGGCAGACAGAATAGAAGTCAAAGACTTGTTTAGCAGAAGTTTAGGCCAGTTTTTTTTTAAAACGAGTGGCAACAAAAAGGTTCAAGCAAATAGCCATTCTATATGAAGCTCAAACAAATAGCCACTCTAGACCAAGCTCAGCAGACAAATGTCTCTCCAGCTCCTTAAAAGTCTCCAACCCTACACTGCTAACAATATTCAGAACATCACATCACCCCAGCATTGCCCTCAGTCCTGTTCAACTCCCTCTGCCCCTTAAGAGGATACAACCATATTCCAAAACTAATGATAACTTTTAATTTTTCCCCCCTGGAACAAGGGCATCTTGGTGCTTAAAGGCAGCCTCCCATCTCTAGTCCACAGCACATCAGTCACAGGCTTATTTATCAAACTACACAACTGCCACCAAGAGTCCTTCCTGACGCCATCCATGATATGTAAGGACTATTTTTTTCAGTCATTCTAAGCCCGCAGACAGCTACATCCAGAAGCATTTGAACCCTTCTATTTATACAAGACCATCTGTATACACACACTAAAGTTTGCCCAGTCCCTAATCACACCTACAGATTGTTCAGCTCCTAATCCCCACAAAGATACCAATTTGTTTACAGAAAACACACAACAGGTTGCAAATAGGGGTGACAAAGGTGTTAGAAGTTTGTCTGTCCCTACCTCTCTAGGATCAGTCCTTCTTTGCCACCCTGGAACAGAGGCTGACAGCCTGGCCACAGTGCTTGGCATCCATAAAAACTGGGGAGCAGAGCATTCCTAGGGCTTAAAAATTTTACCTCAACATTGTTTCAAAACCAACCAAACAAAAAAACCTCTGTTCCTCACTCTGCCCCATCCCACTGTTCCCTAACTCTTTGCAGAAATGTTCATCTTCTTCTATAAAGGTAAAGAAGTCATCATGATCACATTGAGCCCTGGATTCTGCAGATGCTTAGACATAAAATTTTAGTGCCAGTCATTGAGGCAGGACTGAGAGAACAGGAAAAGTCATTACCTACATCTTTCCCCGTTCGGAGTCAAAACATTTATCAGACCAGATGATTTGCTCATCATCCCTCTGTGGCAGAGGCATCCTGTTCTCACTTCTCTAAACTTACTGGGATTTCACACAAAAAAGTTCTGAGAATTTCCTAATATGTTCTATCTCCCCATATGTTACATTCAAAGGTAGAATATAATAAAAAACTACTCTTAGCTATGACAAAGTCTAATTTTGTCTTATGTAGCAATAGTTCCTGCTGAATTCTGTTCTCAGATCCAGTCTTGTCAAGTTTAATTCTTGCAAACCATTTTTTTAAAAAAGATAAAAAAAAAAAAAACCAAACAACTAGATGTCATTATAAAATTTGTATCACTCTTAGGACTCCTTTTTATGATTTTTACTACAGCCAGAGTGGCCCTTCTGTGACGAAACATCCACTGTTCCCTGCACATCATTAAACCAAAGAGGGAACCAGCAACATGAAACTTGAAGTGTCCACAACACAAGCTCAGCTCTGCCTGTCCCATCCCCTATTACAATCAAGGAAGATTTTTTTATTTCTTAATAACCTAACCAAATCTGAACACTAGAGTACTCAATTCTATTTCCAAAATGCTGAGCTAGCTTTTCTTCAAACTTCACTTTCAGTTGTCCCAGGGAAAAAAAATAGCCTAAAAAAAGAATACCCAAATCCCCAAACAAAGAGCACACACAAAAATGCAACTTCTAAGTACTCCAAGAGGGCACTTTCAGATCTGCTCTGTGGAGAATTTACAGGAAGACACACTTAAAAATTATTCAGGAATATGTTTGCTTAATTTCATAATTTTTAAGCCTATGAGTATCACTTACTAGCATTTGGGAGATACTGCAGCCATGCAGAAGCAAGTCACAAGTCCATCTTCCTCAGAAACTCATGGAACTATCAGCTTTAATTAGAAGGCAGGAGATGCAACTAAAAAAAACCCAAGATGAAATTGTTTAAAAGGTTCCTGTGTTTGCTGTCTTTTTGAGAAGTACTTATTTTAACCATAGAGATTTACCATACCTGTGTTGGACCATTACACACTGGACATTCACCATGTTACCCAACAAAAAGGGTCAAGTACTTCTGAAGACTCCTGGAGCTGGGCACCCAAGCCCATTAGCCATGTTCAAGCTGAAAATTTAGCCAGACAATTTTCAGAACCAAGGAAAAAGAATTTTTTCAACTGACTGACTGGAGAGCCAGGTTATCAACAGTAGCTTTCCTCTTGCCAAGGTTACATCTCGGAGCAGAACTACAACTTCAGTTGCTGAGAAGTACTTAGGAGGAGTGAAGTAGAGAGCTCTGCAAGCTTTGCTAAGCAGACAAGATGTATTACTAAGCAGACATGCCAATTGTTAGCTCAACAAAGAGAATTTTCCAAATATGTCAGATTTATAACAAAAGAGTAATTATGACTGAAGCATTAAACACCACTGCATCAGAAGTACTAAAAACATGATTCAGAGCCAAATTTTAAAGCAAATGCTCATTGTCAAAACTGGATGGCAGAAGGAAATAACCTCTTGGGGATTTCAGCAATGATTTAATCACCTCCCATGACTAACTCAGAGAGACTTTGGAAAACTAATGGGATGGAACGGAGTCCAGAGAGCATCTAATCCCAATTAATAAAACCAGGAATAACTCTAAAAAGATGAAGAAGAAAGATGACCTAGATTTTTATTCCCTAAGAAGTCAGGAAAAAAGTTTTCTTTCTGAGGGAACACATTCCATTAAAAAAAAAAAAAAAAAAAAAAAAGAGAGAGAGAGAGAAAGAAAGAAAGAAAAGTAATTTTCCTTTGAGAATGCAGACAGGCTACAATTGTACAACTATTTCAAGCAAGCACCTTACTTACTTAACCTTACTTCCCATTGTATATCTGAAAAACATAAGCAAAAGCCTCCCTCCCTGGTGTTTCTCCCAAATCACCCAGGAAAAAATATGGCAGTTGTCTCAGAGATATGAATTAATGGCAATAAAATACACTGGCTAGTTTTCACTACTTATCTCTGCAAAGAAGGCATTTTTAGAACCACACAAAGATCCTGTTCAGGTTGATATTATTAGCTCCCTGTAGTCCCAACCTCCTCTGGTAAACCAAGACTACTAAAGCTTTTCATGCAAGTAAGGATCTACCCTCCAGGAATCTAATTTGAGATGTGATTTGGCAAGAGTAGCAAGAAAACAAGCAAGAAACAAAACAAAGCACGTGCTCTCCCAGATAAGCCAGCTCTTGAAGCATACAGCCTCACAAAATGGCACAAACTAAATAATGCTGACACAAAAAGGACCTTCCTCAACCATATTCTGACCTTACTTGTACACCCATGTTCCTACAGATTACCTTGCACCACCTCTGATGTCTCAAGCCAGGTCAACACACTGATCCTGTACAAATACCACTGCACTAAGCTACCCAAAGAGCTCCTCATTTTCTGCCACGGTACCAAACTGGATCAGCTCCTACAAGGACCCAGTAAGCACCAGTCTGGCAGCTTTTTCCCCTTGTGTCTGCTGCCTGTCCAGGGGTCCTGCATTCACATGCACATTTTGATGGTTCAACCACCACTACTCATTCTGTTTACACTCATGAGGCTGCACCTCAGCTTCTCTGTTAACAGAAATCTGGTGGCCTAAAAATCACATACATCACAGTCCACCTTCACATTACAAATGATAGTTCTGAACATAGTGTCACTGTTCTTTTATACCTGGCATTTAAGAAGCTTTCTTTCAGGAAAAAAAAACCCAACTTGTTGAATAAAATTAAAACATTAATTTAAGCACCAAATTCCCACATGCTCGAGTTAAAAATTACAGCTCTGGCAGATTTTCACTGCCTACCTCTAGTTAGACTTCTTCACTCACTTGGCTGAAGTACAATTTTATGTTATTTTCCACAATCTCCAGGGCTTCCCCCCATCTTAGAAGAAAGGCATTTTCTTGAACCACACTGCAGAGAAGAATGCAGCAGGAAGCCAAGCAATCCTTTCACTTGGAAAGAGTTTAAACAAGATGCCAAACTTTTTTCCAACAACTCCAGCCCCACGCACTGGCATGAGATCCCACTCCCCCAAATTCACTGGGGATGCTCCTGCTTCCAACTCCTGGGGAATTTGACAGCCACAAAACTCCAAATGCTCCTAACATAAAAATAAATAAGCAAATAATGAAACCTTTGTTTCTTCACTTTAGCAGCCCTTAGCACAGCAATTAGAGATCTTGGAGGATGCACTTACCCCCTAATGAATCCCTGGAACAGTCATAACAGGGTGCAGGGCAGATTACAGAATCCCCACAACACAACTCAGTGAATTGATGTCTCCCCTGAGCAATACAAAGCTGGGCCTAGAGATAGGAAGTGTTGTTATGCTGTCTTTATTTTGAAGCATTATTAAGAAGTTAAATGAGAAATAAACACAACTCTCTCTGGGAAAAGGAAAAAAAACAGTAAATAAGGAGCCTAGACACCATTCCCTAAGTCTCTTACAGAAAGGAAGACACCAGAAAAGTTTATAATAGAGCAAATACATTTAACTACCACCCAAAACTGAAGCCCTACACAAACAAAACCCAAAACATTACACTGGCATCAGCTGAAATCAAGTCTTATTACTTTTCTGTGGATGCTGCTCTGGTACCTGTGCCCGTCTCCCAGAGAAGTCAAGCATGGGAGCCACTTTGCAGAGACAGCACAAGGTGGTGTGACACAAGAGGAAAAGGAGTATCTTTGCTTCTGCTGGTCTGCAGACACCCACACTTCCTCTCTACAAGTCAAGATGGGTCACAGAGAGCTGGAGCAGCAGGACTGACCCTGAAGAGTCTTATAGTTTCCCTCCTTCTCCCTACAGCATGACAACCAAGTTGAACCAGGAGCCCCAGTTAACTACCTTTTTTTACCTAAGACTGTTGCATGTGATTGTTGGAGACATATGGTCCAAGTTTACAGCCTACAGCAAATGTCTTTGCCCAGCCCTGTTTGCAGTAACAACCTTGACATTCTTTTAATGCAGTTTTCAATGGATGTATTTCCTTTCCTCTTTATGTAAGTAAATCAGGGTGATATGCTTAACCTGCCTCCTAAAACTCAACACAGGCCATGAAATTCAAGCAGGCAGAATAAAAGATAATTCATGGTCTCAGATGAAGCCAGGTGGATTACAGCTCCATTGGCAAGCACGCACCCAGCATCTGTATGCTCAGAAAAGACATTAGGAATTGTCTGAATAATCAAAAATTGTCATGCATGCACAGAGGCTTTTTAATATAACTCTTGAGAGAGAATTTTTAAAAGGCAAAGCCATCAGCGTGCCTTAGAAACTAATGCATTGCAGAACTTTAATCAAGCATTGCTTCATAATTAGACACACTTTCCCCTGAAAGAAAAGGCATCTTTAAAGCCAAGTATCTGATGCCTTGAACCTCCGTTATACTCAACAAAATAAACTTTAAAAGACATTCATTATTCTTGAACTGAGCATTTCCATACTAAATCCCATCCTAGAACAACTTTTAACTGCTAATTTATCATCCTCCCTCCTGGTGACAGGGAAGATTTATAGTGGAAAAGGCTTATTTAACATTACTGTAATGCCAAAAACACATGGTATTACACTTTTGAAGATACTGGTCGAGAAGCAATAACTAAGGAAAACAAAGTACTAAGAAATAACCCCCTCCCCTCAAACCATTCCCACAATTGTAAGGCTTGGCACTGCTCCATTGGAACGAGACGCAGTGGAATCCCAACTTGAAGGATGTTTACAGTCGAGACCCAATGTCCAATTCCATCCCCTCACACTCATCTGCCTATCCCTTATCTCCACTGCAGCACTGCTGTGCTTATCAGCACACTGACCCCTGCTCTGCCACGAGCGGACAGGAACACATTCCTGAGCCCCACTGAGCCCAGAGGAACTGAGCATGGCAAATGTGCAGCATGAGGAGAAAGCTGCTATGGTTTGTTCAGGGCACAGTGACACAGGAAGGTCTGCAAAGGACAAGGGAAGAGAAATGCTTTTTGCATATGTTGGTGGTAGGATCAGGAATTCATTCGTTGGCAGGCTCAAGGTCCCAGTAAGAGAGAGATCCAAGGGCAACACAGGTACCCTAACAGAGAGCATCTACCCCAGATGAATGAGTTTTAAATTAATGAAGTGAGGAAGAAAAGAAGAATGAACAGCCAAACCTCTAAAGCACAGGACTGCGTAGCAAGAGGAACCTTCACTGGAGGCATCTGTCAAAAAAGGACAAACAAGACACACATTGCCTAACAAGTACTCAAATATTTGAGATTAACTTTGTTTATATAGGAGGTGAAAAGGGAAAAAAAAAAAAAAGCAAAAAGCAAAAAAACCCCACTATGATAAAAGCAAGGATCTTCGAGTTAATTCTAACCATAGGAGAGGAACTTGCTAAGAACAGGAAAGTGAAAACAAGTTGGCTGACAAAAGACATAAGAAGGCAACTCTCAATATTCTTCAGAAAGGCAAACCAGAGAGCCACAAAAATAAAGACAGTGAACTATTGGCTAAACCACAAGCTATCTCAAACCCAGGAGGAAGATCTGAAGCTTACTGAGACATCATCTCAGCTAAGTATAGGCTCTTTAATTATTTGAAATTCAAGAGATTTAGCACAAATACAAATCAGATCACTGAAGGTCACTTAATAAAGTGAACAGCACAGTTACCAAAATAGAAAAGGTCAAAGCATTAGGAAAGAAAATACTGGGAGGCAACACTGAGAATAACTTGAAAATATTCCTTCAAACTGCCTGCAGAGACAGAAAGAGCAGTTAAAGTAGGAGCACATTAAACCACTATTCAGTAGGAAGGAAAAATCTCTTAACAGATGATGCTGAACTGCTTGGGATATTTTTTGCTTCAATTTTCATTTGCCAAGACTTAACCAGCTAACATAACTCATATCACAGCAAAAGGAGCAAGAACACAAGCTGGAACTGGGAAACAGATTAGAGCAACTGCTCCAAACCTCCTGAGCCAAAAAAACAAATAAAAAAAGGAAAAAAAAAAAAATCAAAACTTCTGAGGTATCTTTTATAAGTGACCATCAAACAAGAAGCATGATAAAGGCCAGATGCTTCTGCAGACAATCTAATAAGCTTCCATAAATGTATGGTCTTATAGCACATAGAATCACAGAATGCATTGGGTTGGAAGGGACCTTTAAAGGTCACCTACTCCAAACCCCTGCAGCCAGCACAGGACAGCCAGGACATCTTCAACTAGATCAGGTTGTTCAGAGCCCAGTCAAGCCTGATCTTGAATGTCTCCAGGGATGAGGCATCTGCCACTCCCCTGGGCAATCTGTTAGGTTTTCACCAATCTGGTAATAAGGAGCTTCTTCTAATGTCTCATCTAAATCTACCCTACTCTAGTTTAAGACCATTGCCCCTCATCCTGTCATTACATGTGACTGCAAACAATCCTCTCCAGCTTTCTTACAGGCCCATTTCAGATACTGGAAGGTCACTTTAAGGTCTGCCAGGAGCTTTTGCTTCTCCAAGCTGAACTTTGTAGGAGAGGTGCTCCAGCCCTCTGATCATTTCTGTAGCCCTCCTCTAGACCTGCTCCAAACAGGTCCCTAAACCTGTTATCCCATAAACGTTATCAAAGATCAGCTCTGCTCTCTGTGTGAAGCTCCAGCAGCTTGAAGAGGGACAGCCTCACCTGCCTCTAAAGAGCAGGAAACCACATACACAGGGAGACACACACCAGTCAGAGTTACCCTCAGTCCCTGGAAAGATGATAAGATAAATAATCAGACAAATGACTTTTCTCCTACACATTCCAGATAATGAAGCAGATAAGATCCCAACACACAATTTGTTCAGAGCAAATGATATCAAATGAATGCAAGTTCCTCTGATGACACAAAAACCCAGACAGTGAAGCAGCAACCAGGAGGCAATACAGTTTTCATCTAAGTGGACTTTTGACACTCTTAAATTAACAGTCAAATAATCTAAACAAATACAGTAAATCCTGAAGTACTGAGAGATTACTAGAAAGCCCATGCCCAGAGATAAGTTATCATTATTTCACATAGAGAGAAAATAAGCAGCAAACCCAAACACACAGCTCTAATCTTTTAGCAGTCTCCACTAGTTAAAAAAAAAAAAAAAAAGAAATGTAGGAAAAGGGGAGAGAAAAGCTATTTAGAAGGAACTTGCTGCAAGCAACTCTGTATTTTGCTCTGCCTCCATCTGATTTCTTAAGGTACAAGCAACAACTTTGAAGATTTCCCAAACAACACCTTGTCCACAAACTATACATTGGAATATACCAGACAGAAACTTTGTTTTTTTTTTTCAAGAGAGGATAATCTGAGACAGTTGCAAGCACTTGGATGGATTAACTCACAATCCAAAGTCACTTGAAGCAAGTGCAAAAGTCACCTGAAGTAACACCCAGTTTGAGAGAGCAAGATGGGAAGAATAACACTGTCCTGGGTTACCCAGAGAAGGTGTGGATGCCCCCTGCTTAGAAGTGTCCAAGGACTGGCTGGGTGGGGCTTGGAGCAATCGGGTCTAGTGGGAGGTGTCCCTGCTCCTGGCAGGGGGATTGGAACTGGATCATGTCTAAGGTCCCTTCCAACCCAAACCATTCCATGATTCTATGACAATAACCAGCTGCATAACAAAACACAGAAAGCAAAAGTTAAATACTGTTCTGCCCAGAGATTTGTTGAATGGTAAAGTGCTAAAGAATCTGGGGTTTATGCTGAATGTTAATCAGACGTTATCACCACAATAAATAAATAAATACACTGCTCCCAAATCACTCAACACATTCCAGCAGAAGAGGTAGAATAAAGAGCTCACCAGGTGTATAAAATGCACATTGGAATTCTTAAATGCTGAGATTACAGCAAATAAATCTAGATCAGGGATTAGAAGTATTTGCAATGGTAGGAACTATCAGACCAGATTACCTAAGAAGGGTAAATCTCCATCAGATACTTCTGTTAGCTCAGTTTGAGAACTAGTTAGACATTCCTTCATTGTGCCTGACCCACTGGGAATTTATGAAAGAACAAATCTCAATTACCTCCCTTTTTTCTCCTCAAACTTCATTCACAGGTGCTTCATCTGAGTTTCCAGCTTCTAGGTCAGTTATGATGAGGATTTATTAACCATTACTAACAAACAGCTTCCAGCATGAAGGCTTTGTAACACCATATGGAAGTAACAATAAAAACACAAACTTAAAGGGCTTCTTGGAAGAATATTACAGACAAAAAGTGACTAACTTGAACCACATCAGGGTGAAGAGTTCTCAACTTGCAGACATTACATTTACATTACAACAAAACCAAAGAAATCCAAAGATCCTACTTACACAGTGATTTCAACTTTACCCTCCCAGATACATGTTTTAAAGCAGTGGTGTCCAGCTGCAGAGACTCCCTTTGCTGGGAAGGCAAAGAAAAAACTAACAGATATTGTTGGGTCCAGGAAAGGTTGGTCTGGGGAGGTCTGCATAGCCCTCTCCAAGCAAGCACCACGCAGAGACAGCTGCTTTGCTCAACCCAGAACCACACAGACCCAGACCATTGATCTGGGCTTGGACAAAACTCTTGTCAAATAGAGCAGTGCAAAGAATCATAAAATCATAGAATCACAGAATCAGATGGGTTGGAAGGGACCTCAGAGCTCATCAAGTCCAACCCTTGATCCACTCCCACTGCAGTTCCCAGCCCATGGCACTGAGTGCCACATCCAGGCTCTTTTGAAATATCTCCAGGGATGGAGAATCCACCCCTTCCCTGGGCAGCCCATTCCAATGGCTGATCACCCTCTCAGTAAAGAAATTCTTTCTAATGTCCAACCTAAACCTCCCCTGGCACAACTTGAGACCTCTTGTGCCCTCTTGTCTTGCTGAGAGTTGCCTGGGAAAAGAGCCCAACCCTCCCCTGGCTCCTTTCAGGGAGTTGTAGAGAGTGATGGGGGAAGCAGAGGCAGTCCTGGTGCAGCTGGGAATCAAAAAGGAAAGCAACACAGGGACATCAACCCCAAATACAGTGTCAGCAGCTGGACCCAGTAAAGCAGAAAATATGACTGATTTTCTGAAGTGAATCTCAGTTACAGAAGAAATACTGAGAAGCAGAGGAAGAGAGCAGACTGAAACATGCTGTCCTCTACTGGAAGTGGATCTGGAGGAGCCTGAAAGCAGAAGATGATCAGCACCACAAGTCCTTTGATCATCAATGGAACCGAGATAGAAATATCACTTTAAAGATGCACAGCTTTGCCAAAATGGGGCTTTTGAACTCCAGTTGAGACTGCACTTTTACACAGCCAGCATCACTGTCACTAAAGGGGGACTCCTCCTGCTGCCTGGCTCTCCTGCACCATCACTACCAGGACTGCTGCTCTCCCACACACCTTCCCTCTTGGCAACAAATGAGCTTGCATGGATCAGGGAACTGGATGGAAGCTAACCCCCCCTTTTTTTTTTTTTTTTTTTTTTTTTTAAATAAAATAACAATTCAGTTCCTTCATCTTGCTCACTTACAACAGTTTATCAAGTTAAGTGCAGGCTTCAGAATGTAATTCACATGTAGTTTAAAAATGTACACAGCTCAGCACATCACAGGAAAGATTTAAAAAAAAAAAACAAAACATCCCAGAGAGAGCTGCTACTCCAGTATGAAGTTTCTATCATGTGTATCCAGAATGAATTTAGACTCCAGCCTATGAAACTTCCACACTAACAAAGGAAGCTCCCCAGTTCTGAAAACAAAAAAGAGTTCAGATCATGTATGATTTAAAGCCGTTAGCAGCAGTGGTGAAAATTAAGGGTTCATCTCCGGGGAAAACCCCAAAAAAAAAAAAAAAAAAAAAAAAGTAACGACTCCTGCTGCAAAAGAGCACTACACGAACACCATCAGCACAGGTTCACAAGAGGATTTCTCAGCATTTAAAGCCGCATCAAACTTCAGACAAAGCATTACTCGTTCAAGAGAATTCACACGACTAAAAATAAAGCAAATCACCCCTTCTTCCCCCGTTAATTATCCAAGCACAATATTAAACACAAACTGGAAGAGTTTAAGTTGATGAGAAACGCATTTCCCTTGACATTCCCCTCCTCACGGCCCTCCGGGAGAAAAGCCGATGTTAAACCCCAACCACACCGAACCCGCCGAGTCCCGGGTTGCCCCCGAGCATTCAGCTGCAGAGAAGCAGCCCAAAGCAGCGCTCCAGCCCACACCGCCCGGACCGGAACCGCTGGCCGCAGCGCTGCCATCAGGAGAGGTGGCCGGGAACACGAGGGGCCCGCAGCCTCCTGGCAAATGCCCACACGATGCTGGCGGTGCCCCCCAGGGCCAGGCAGGGAAGCAAGGGTGGCTCCGACCGCTCCCCTCAGGCCCCTCAGGCAGCCCGGTGTCGTGTCCCCCCCCCCCCCCCCAGGAGCAAACCTGGGCCGCGGAGCCTCTGCTCTCACCGCGGGCGTCTCCCCCCCCCCCTCCACCCGCAAGCCGGGGATCCGGCCTCACTCACAGCGTGTGTCCGCAGACGTTGACCATCAGCTTCAAGGAGGGGTTGCGGTACTTGGTGGTCTTGCACCGCGGGCAGCCCTGGTCATCCATGGCCGCCTCGGCCTCCCCCTCCCTCTCTCCCTTCTTCCCTCCCTCCGCGCCTTCCGCCTTCCGCCGCGCGGTGCCCCCGTCCAAAGGGCCCGCCGGCAGCGCCCGCCGCTCCGCGCGTTCCGGCCCGGTTCGCTCCTCTCCGCACCCGGCCCAGCCCCGACAACCGGCAGGCAGGGCCAGCCGGCGGCGGGAAGAGCCGGAGCGGCCGAGCGGAGCAGGTATGAGCCGCCTCAAACAGCACCTGCCTAGAGCTGTCCCTGCCCGAAAGCTCCGGTTGTAACGGGCACGGGGGGGGGGGGGGTAGTCCCCTAACCACCCGGAGGCCGCTGTGGGGCAGTAGCTCCCTCACGGGGCTCCCCGTCGCCCCGCTGCCGGCCGAGCGGAGGTGCCGTACCTCAACGGCGGGGGACTGCTGCGACCCCCATTTCCCACCCTCAGAGTTTTAATTCCTCCCAACCCAACACCCTCCGGGAGGGGGATAAAAAGAGCTTTAAAAGTGACTCAGGTGAGGTGGGGGAGCCGCCGCCGCCACCCCGCCGGGGGCGTCTTTGGGGCGGGGGCGCCGCCGCGCTCCAGGTGGAGGTGGGGGAGAGGTGGGGGGTGAGAGGAGAGAGCGGGGCCGCTTGATTGACGGTTGCCCTGGAAACGCCGGAGTCCCCGCCCCTCCGGCGCGGCGCAGCCAATGGGAGGGCGCGGCCGGGCCAGCAGGCTGCGGTGCCATATAGTATTGCAGCGGGGCTGGGAGTCACGTTGGGGGGAGCCGCGGAGAGGAGCCCGTTTACACTACTTTGCTATAGCAGCTATCTTTAATGGTTATTGCGTGGCCGGGAGGAAACCTGATCGGCTAGAGCCGGCCGAGCGCAGGAGGAGGAGTGGACTGTACAGAGAGATTACGAAGGGGGGAGAGGAGGAGGAGGAGAAGAAGAAGGGGACGGGGGGAAGGAAAAAACAAAAAAAATATAAGAAGAAGAAGAAAAAAAAAAAAAAAGGAGAGAAAAAAAAAAAAAAAAAAAAAAAAGAAGGAAAACAAACCGAAACATGTCTTCTGCCTCCCCCACGGACGAGATCACGGGCGCGGTGGAGATCAAGCAGGAAAATGTGATGGAAATCCTCTCTGAAGCCAGCAAGGTGCCCCCCGACGGGACCGCGGCGGGAGCCCTGAACCCCGCGCCGCCGCCCCCTCCCGCCGCGGCCCCGTTCCCCATGGAGCATGCAGGCTCCGCCGCCGCCGGGGAGGAGGGAACCGCGGACCAGGTACTGCTCCACACGGAACTCCTGGCTAGGAATCACCATGCTGCCTCCTCTCCCTCCTCCTCCTCCTCCTCTTCTTCTTCTTCTTCCTCCTCCTCCTCCTCCTCCTCACAGACCCCCCTGGCTTTCTCCCCGGACCACGTCGCCTGCGTATGCGAGGCGCTGCAGCAAGGTGGGAACCTGGACCGCCTGGCCAGGTTCCTATGGTCTTTGCCCCCGAGCGATCTGCTACGTGGCAACGAGAGCCTGATGAAAGCCCGGGCGCTGGTGGCTTTCCACCAGGGCATCTACGCCGAGCTCTATAGCATCCTGGAGAGCCACAACTTCGACTCCTCCAACCACCCGCTCCTGCAGGAGCTCTGGTACAAAGCTCGCTACACCGAGGCGGAGCGAGCCCGGGGCAGACCCCTGGGGGCGGTGGACAAGTACAGGCTGCGGAGGAAATACCCTCTGCCCAGGACGATCTGGGACGGCGAGGAGACGGTTTACTGCTTCAAGGAGAAGTCCCGCAACGCGCTGAAGGAGCTCTACAAGCAGAACCGATACCCCTCGCCGGTGGCGAAGCGCAACTTGGCCAAGATCACCGGGCTCTCCCTCACCCAGGTCAGCAACTGGTTCAAGAACCGCAGGCAGCGGGACCGCAACCCTTCCGAGACCCAGTCCAAAAGGTGAGGGCAAACTTTCCTCCCCGCCCCCTCTCCCGCCTGCCTGCCTTCCCTCTCCCGGCTCTTTCTTCCCTTGCAAACATGGCGCTTACCTTCGGTGCGCCTCGTCCTCCCCTCCTTCCCCCTCCCCGCTCCCTAGCTCCTAACACACACCCACCCGGCCCGGGCACGCAGGCATGCGAGCCGCGGCGGGGAAACTTCCCGGCCACCGCCGCCCCTTTCTCCCACCAACCCTCGCTCCCCTCTCCCGCCGCTCCCGGCCCTCGCCGCCTCCCCTTCCCCCCGGGCCGGGGGAGCCGCCGAGCGCCCCGCGGTCACCGGCGGCGCGGCGGGCTCCGGGGAGAGGACAGGAGGGGGGAGGTTGGTTGTGTCCCACCCCCCCTCCCCCGTGTTTTTATTTAATTGTCGCGCCCTGACAGAGTTAATCATTGACGGCGGCCGGAGGACGCGCGGGGGTGTGGGGTCCCGCCGCTGCTCTGTTTTGAAACCTGACTCGGGAGCGGGCCGGGCTCGGGTTTCAGCGGGGGAGCGGGGCCGGCCGCCTCGGGCCTCGGCGGCGGTACGGCCGTGCTCGGCCAGCCGCAGGCCTCCGCCTCCAGCCCCGCGGCCGTTTGCTCCCTGCGGGGGGGAGAGCCTCCCCCGCCAGCCCGGCCCAGCTCCGCCTGCGCTCGGCCCGGGGCTCTGCCTCGCCTCCCACCCCCCCTTCCCGAGGGGCGGAGGGGCCGCGGCAGGGGCTCGGCGCCGCGAGGCGGGCAGGTGGAGGTGACCTCCCCGCTCCCGCCCCCCTTCTTCCTCCCGGGGCAGGGACGGGAAGGGAGGGAAGAGGCGAGGAGAAGGGGGGGTCGGGGGGGGAGAAAAAGAGAGGGAGGAAGGGAGTAGGGAGGAAAGGAGGGAAAAAAAGCGGCGGCGGCCGGCGGAGGGCCCCAAGGCATTTCTCAACCAAGGGCGCGATTGTGCCGCCGCGGCCCCCTCTCCGCGGAACACATCAAAGGGCGAGCGGCTGAGGGGGGGAAGGGAGCGACCGAAAAATGCAATGGAGGGGCGGATCAGTCAGCAAAAAAACTCGGCGCAGCTCCGGGCGGAGGGGTTCTGCCGGGCCGGGGCAGCGGCAGCCTGGGGCGGCCCCACGGGGGGCGGCCTTTGTCCCCAAGTGCCTGTTGGGGCACCGCGGACCCGGCCCCAGGCGGGGCCTCCTCCCTTCCCCCGGGCTGGGGGCGACAGGCAGGGGCCGGAGGGTCGGGCCGTGCTTCCCGGCTCGCTCTCACCTCCCCCAGCAGCCGCCCAGCGACTGACCAAATGGCTACGGCCGGTCTCGCACGTGTGGGCACTCAAGACCCCCCCGAGGCAGCCCCTTCGATCTTCCAGTCGGATGGCCACAGAGTCAAAAACAAGTTATTTACAAGTCCACAACCCACTCTGTAAAGTTTTGACCTCGATGAGCTTTTGGTTTGATGTGTCCTTCCGTAAAGCGTGACTCCCCGACCCACCCCCCCATGGCTTGAAATTCGTTTCACGTGCCTTGCAAAGGCAAAACGCAGCACAAACTACCAGGTAAAACTCTCACAAACTATCACAGCGAGGAGTTCCCCTTGGTGCAGAGCTTGCTGGCACACTGTGGTAATGCAGTATCATCTCTCTTATCTTTTCCCGTAGCGAGTCAGACGGCAACCCTAGCACAGAAGATGAATCCAGTAAGGGGCAGGAGGATTTATCTCCCCATCCACTCCCCACCTCATCTGATGGCGTTACCAGCCTCAACCTTCCCGGCCAGATGGAGCCCGTCTACATGCAGCAGCTTGGAAACACTAAAATAGCCTTGAGCTCATCTGGTGTCTTGTTGAATGGAAACCTCGTGCCTGCCAGTACCTCTCCTGTCTTTCTCAATGGTAGCTCTTTTCTTCAGGGACCCAACGGTGTCATTCTCAATGGACTCAGCGTGGGGGCTTCGCAGACGGTTACCTTGAACTCGCCCAAAACCACGTCGAGTGTTGTAAGCAACGGGGTGTCCATTACTGACATACTGTCATCTTCATCAGAAGATGTTAAGGACTTCAAACTCCTTCAGGCTTCAGTCCCCAATGCCACAGCAGCCACCTTCAGCCCCAGCAACATCCCGGTCTCCTTCCCGGGATTAATACCGAGCTCAGAAGTGAAAAGGGAAAGCGTACAAACTGCTGCTTCCCAAGATGGAGGCTCTGTAGTTACTTTTACTGCTCCTGTCCAAATAAACCAGTATGGCATTGTCCAGATCCCAAATTCAGGAACAAATGGCCAGCTGCTGAATGGAAGCATCGGTTTTTCTTCTCTGCAGCTGCCTCCTGTTTCTGTGGCAGCCTCACAAGGTAAAAGTTTTGTCTCTCACAGTCAGAGATACCAGGAAAAGTGGGGATTGGGCATACACTAGTGTTTTAGAAGATGTGATACTTATCCTCCAAGGTACCAGGATTGTATCACAGCTGCAGCCACATGCAGTGCATAAAATATTACCTTTTGCCTTCTTTTATAAGGGAGTATGCTCGTGGGCAGAGTGTTACTTGAGGCTGAGCTCATCCACTAAGAGCAGAGAAGGAGATCTGGTATTTTTACACCCCTTTCATCTGATGCTATCCTCAGAAGTCTGGGATACTAGTCTTCTCAAATATCTGTAAATTTTACATGTTTCGGTAATTTGCCACTGAATTCTTTTAATGAGAAGGTTCATAAATATGAAAATTGCAGCAGCTGGAAATTGTTACAGTTGTTGTTCTAGTGGTGGTTGTTTTGCTTTTTTAACCAAAGCCTTTCATAAAAAATAAATTTTAAATTACTATAGACACAACAAGACCATGCAGTTACACTCCTACGTTTTTGGTCCTATAATTATGAAAGATAAAAGTGCAGGGAAACAATAGAAATATGCAATAGCTTGTAGATATAAAACACAAGGATATTTGGATAAAACTGCCCTCAGTCCAAGAGAAATATGTCATCACAGGTTCATGTGCCAAGTGTGCAGGCTCCTCCCCAAGTTTGTTTTAGACTTTGTCTTAACATACCATGGACTGAAAGTTGTGGCTTGCCAGGAAGAGTCCCAGGGAGCACAAGCCTAGTTCTGGATCCTTGTCTTGGAGCAGGTCTGTTATAAAGCACAACTGAACAACTTTGTTAGTTACTAGCCACTTTATCTTTGGTTATGAAAATGGTTAAACTTGAATGAATCCCTTCAGTTTCAGGAGCTGTGAGTACTATAATGAAAATCAAGCTATGCTCATGTTAGTTTATTTGAATTAGGCATTTATAGGGAGTGAATTTTTCTTGTTGTTAAAGTAATAGAGGGAGGAACACTGAAGCCATAAACCACACAAACACATTTCAAATGGGTGCACAGTTATAAGGACCTAAAATGTGGGACTTGGAGTCACTGGAATTTATTGGTGCATATTTTAACCAAGATGAAAAAGAGAAGACATTTAGACTGACTACCAGCTGTAATTATAAAAACCATTTAATCCACATGCTCTGAGGCGTAAGGTGACAGACAGCAAAGGTGAGAAAGTTCTATCCCATAAATAGTATTGCACTATTGTATTTTAATGTTCTAAGACTCATAGCAAGTTCCTCTCTGAACAGTTTCCCCATTGTTAAAAACACCCATTTCCACAGGGCAGTCATCCACCATATGTCTAGTCTGGTGCAGAGAAAAGTCAAGATCTGTGTTTGCTGCTTTAATTCTTTTATGTCTGTCTTAACATAAGAAGGATGGATAGCTGGCTGCCCATTCCAAGTGAATTGTGCTGCAGGCTATTTTCAGTAAGCTACAGTAAATGATACCTTATTGCAAACTTTAAGTTGCCTGAGTTTATTATTCTAGTTTGCACAGATGAGGAGCTTCCAAAAAAAATTATCATTGATTAATGGAAGTGAATAGGAAGCTAAAATATTCCTTAGGTGAAAAATGCATCTTCAGTGCTTTTCTAAAAAATTCAGGTGTCTCCAATGGCAGCCTCTTAAAATTATAGTTAAACTGCTTCTGAGAAAGAGAGCTATTAGAAATGGGACCCAGTCAAGAGCCAGTATATCTTATTTTAGGTATGATTATAATGACAACTTAAATGGCATGTCCAGTAAAATCAGCTTCAGGTCATCTCTGGCCACAGCTTATGTGTTGGCCAGCTACAACAGCACGGGAGCAGTGCCATGGCTTTTAGCAAAGGCAGGCAGTTGCTGCCTGACTTTACACAGTGTGTTGGATGTGGTTGGGTTAGGTTTTTAAAATACATGATAAAGCAAGGTGAAAGGCAGCACATCTAAGTGCTTGACAACTACCTAGTCGACCCAGTAGAATTTATGCAGTTTTGATGTTTTTTCTCCAGGTTGACTGAGGCAGGCTCTGCCCAGCCAGAGTGGATTTCATGTGACGTGTCTCCAGTTCCCACACACAAGCTGTAGTCTGTCACTGAACTATCTTTAATAGCTTTTCTTGCTTCTATTCTTAGAAATTGAGTGGTGGCAACTAGTGAAGGCCAAAGCACATTCATTTTAATCACATGGCTGGGGACTGCTGGCCCCTTAATGAGTCTGGAAGATACCTAATATACCAGAAACTTCTTTTTTTTCCTAGAAGCGGTTTATACTGATAGCTTTTATTTCTTCGTAACAAATTTACTTCCACCTATTAGAAACAACACTGTTCTGTGTTGCATGAAATACCGAAGCATATGTGCATACTGCAAACATAAAAAGGACCCAAACATCTTAACAAAATGCCTGCACAACTCTCTGCCAGCTATAATCAGTGGTTTTGGTTTTGTTTTTTTTCTTCTCTTTCTCTAGGTAATGTTTCAGTAAATCCCAGTACATCTGATGGAGGAACATTTACGACTGAATCTTCAACAGTGCAGCAAGGAAAGGTTTTCTTCAGCCCTCTTGCTCCGAGTGCAGTTGTTTATACAGTTCCCAATTCAGGCCAGGCAGTAGGCTCTGTCAAGCAGGAAGGACTGGAAAGAAGCCTTGTGTTTTCTCAGTTGATGCCAGTCAGTCAGAACACGCAACTAAATGTAAACATGTCTTCTGAAAATCTATCCAGTGGAGGACTCCAGTCCCTGGCCTCCTCGTTAGTGAATGTAACACCCTCGCATAATTTTTCCCTCACACCACCAACTCTTCTAAATGCTGCAGAACTGAACTCTGGTATCTCAGAGAGCCAGTCCATGTCATCGCCCGTGACCGGTACCTCTACCGTGATATCGATCAGCAACGCTAACTATGCAACCCTTCAGAACTGTTCCCTCATTACCAGTCAAGACCTGTTGTCCATTTCTACAGCACAACCTGTGCTTGGAGAAATAGTTTCTACAAGTGGAGACCGTGTCAGCCACCCCTCTGCACAAGTACATCAAGATTTTGTCAGAGAACACAGGTTAGTTCTGCAAGCCGTACCTGATGTCAAAGAGAATTTCTTACCTGATTCTGAGAATAAGGCAACTGGTAATTTAATGATGCTGGATTCAAAATCTAAGTATGTTATGAGTAACATGGTTGACACAGTTTGTGAAGAACTGGAAACGGACAAAAAAGAACTTGCCAAACTGCAGACAGTTCAGATGGATGAAGATATGCAAGACTTGTAACTTTTTTTTTCTCGCTTTCTGTTTTAATAGATAAGTCTCCTGTTGAGGCCCTAACAAGCACCAAGTGTTTTGGTTTTTTTTTTCCTCTTTGTTGTTTGGTGTTTTGTTTTGGGTTTGCTTTTTTTTTCCATTTAAAGAAAACAAGAACATTTAAATGGTCTGAATCAATGTACAGAGGAATCTCCTGCAGTGGAATTAGGTTGCCACGCTTGGTTTGCATGCAGTGTTCTCTTTTAAGCAGATTAAAGGAGAAATGAAACACCAGGGCAAGTACCAAGGGAATGGGTACAGGTTTGGCTAAGAGATACTACCCTTACAACTTAACTAGACTCTCCGTAGTGCACCATACTCTCAACAGTAAGTATACACTCCTAACTTTAGATAGAAAACAAAAATCTTGCTCTGAAAAGGTAGAAACAATGCAGTTATTTTTGCTGTTTACTTCTAGTCCGTGGGCATTGAGAAATTTTTAAGGAACTCTAGACGATACCTCACCGGCTACATTTGTGTTGTTTGAGGTTAAGAAACAAAGCAAAATCATAAATACTATTGTTACTGGTGTGTTTGCTTTTTTCCCAGCTGACTTGCATTCAAACCAAAAATCTTGCACCTACAGGTTTCTAAATGCTACAGCTAGCATTTTGTTAATGCACCAGAAAAAGCATCATTTGAAACTAATTATGCAACTCAGAAGCTTTCTCTCCAGTATGAATGTAAATATTGTTTCAGTTCTTATAAGGAGACTTTTTTTTTTTTTAAATTAGTACAACGGATTTTATTTATGGTGTATGTTCCCTTTCACTTTAGACGCAATGCATTGAAAAGGAAAACGTTTTCTGGCTGTTTAATTTATTTTTATTGTTTGAGCAGGAAGTAAACGTAGTTGTTTCTGACAAGGTTTTACTTTTTTTTTTTTTTTTTTTTTTTTTTTTTTAGTTTTCCAAGCGATAGACTGTAAAAGTAAAATGTTAATCACACTGAAACTAGAAAATGAACTCCCAGTCTCACAAACCCAGGAGGCCCCTGTCTCTACCCTGTCTGTCGTTGTGTTCAGGGGCTTTTCGTTTGTTTTGTTAGTAACTTGCGAATTAGTTGAGCATTTTTTGTGTATTTTTTACAGAATTCCACGTGCCTTTCTTCCTAGCGGCCTTATCTTTGTTACTAAAGCACAGTGGCAGAAGGAATGAAAACACTGATTTGCAAATATCCGTCCTCAGGGCCAAATCCTGATGCTTTACTTCTGCAAGTAGACCCGCTGACTTCAGCGTCCCTATTTGCACGAGGAAGAAGAGTTTTAAGTCTTTCAGTCATTATGGGTGACATTTACTAGCAGTGCAGAGAGCCAAAAACAGGTCCTTCTGCACCAAATCAGCAGGGCAGGAGGAGTCCAGAGAGGGACCATGGGCAGAGCCATAGTGCTGAGGGAAAGGTCTTGGCTCCAGCCTCGGGCAGATGAGCAGGAAAGGTGGGATAGGCAAGTCAGGGAAAGGAGCCCAATGTTTACACAGACCCATTGGCCAAATAGCCTGTGTTGGAGGGCTTCAGGTGCTCTTCAAGCAAGCAGGCCCCCATCTAGGAGTGCACTTATATGTGTATTTATATATCCCTACAGAATAAGCAGCGTGGGGACTGATGGGGGGACCTGCAACTGCCTGAGGAGCTCGTGGGAACAGCCGTGGTCTCTGCCTGGCCAGGGATGGGTCTCCTCTCCCTTTGCTCCTTTGTGCTGTGCTAGGGACAGCAGAATCAGGCAAGCTCTGGGCAGGTGGTACAGATCTTACCTTTCCTCCAGAGGAGTTTTTGTAGCATGGAAAAGCACATCCTTAAGCTTTAAAATAATAAGCAAATGTTTTTTTTAAAAAAAAAATGACATGCTGTTAATCTTTGTTATTTTTTTGTTCTAATGTGAATATATACAGTAACTAAAGCATGTATTCATCCTCATAGGGGGTCTGGTCTGAAGCCTTTGGAAGGCAATGAGAAATGTTTTCATAAGCTTTTGTGGGCTCTGAATCAGGCTCAGGACAAAACAAGATCACTTGTAAAGGCCAAAAAAAAAAAAAAAAAAAAAAAAGAGAGAAAGGAAAGAGAATAGAGATAGCACATCCCAGTCTGTTTCTGTCTTGGTTGTTAACTGGTTCTGTGGAAAGCCTTTGAGGAATGAAGGTTTCTCCTGCGTGCTGCGAGCATGGCGCAGGCATCCTCACTGTTGTTTTGCACTATATTGAGTACAGCATGTTTTGCAAGGTATTCTGTGGAACCTTGAAGCTGAGCACTGTCAGTAAGCACTGGAGCCTCTGCCGTGAGCCAGAGTCTTTGGGGCTGCAGGGAAAGGGAAGAGTGTGCAAGGTGTGCCCATTACAGCTGCACTGAGTCACTGATGCTCTGTGAAGAGAAGCAGCCCATTAGCAGTTGGCTGTCCTCAAGTGCTCCTGAGCAAAAAGGGTGTTTAAGGCAAGCTCTTTAAACTGGAGATTATCACAAGCAGGACATAGAGCTATACATCCCCCTGGCACAACTTCCCTTGACATTCAGGGGATCTCCATGTGAGCAGGGAATTGGATAGTCCAGAGTTCTCTTCTCTGCTCTGCTTGTTTATCTGTGTGCTGGGCTCCAGAATGAGCAATCTGCTTCCCACCTTTTCTTTTCCCCCATCCAAGATAATGATGAGAGTAACAGTAGGTGTATCTGCTTTCCATTAATTTGTTCAGCCATTTGGAAAATTAGAAGGACCCTGTATCATTGTCATATTAATGGAGAACGTGTCCACAGCTCTGAAGGAGTTGCTTGGAGCTTAACATTATGGCTGTGAAACTCAGACTAAATTTGGAGGCAAGCTGGAGAGTATTTCAGAGCACTCTGTGCGTTGTTGACACGATCATGTCTCGTAACTGAAAAGGCTGTGGTTGAATTTTTCCTCTTTTGCATTTGTTGTGTTTCTGAGGCTCTGAATTCCATGGATTTGCAGCACAGTTGATGTGAAAACTGTGTGTGGTGTTACCGTGGCACGGATCTTGGAGTGTCTGGTACTTCTGTTCAGAGATTTCCCACTCTTCAGTGGGAGCAGAGGTTGTACATAAAAGCAGTGGTTTGGAACAAAATAAGATTAATCTATTTTAGTCTTCCAGATATCAAGTAACTTATTTTATTATTATGTTTTACTCTTTCTTTCTCCCATTGAAAATAAGTGTCATTCCCTCCAGATAATGTAGTTAATAACCTCATGTCTTCTGCAGGTACATATGCACAATATAAAGACTCATTGCACGGTACAGTGTTTTTAAAATAGATATTTAAATAGTAGTTTTACTCCTACTGTAAAATAAGGGTCAGGTTTTATTATGTGGCCCTCAAGCAAGCAGGCTAACTGCTCTAAATAGACAGTACACAAGGTCCCAAAAGGCGTCTGGGGCCAGATCTTTGGCTGCTGTAAATAAGGCATTGCTCCACTGATTCCCAAACAGAGATTTTACATGGTGTTTAGGGGATATGGATGCTCATGCCCCACACACTTGAATGGCAGTGAGTGTCCAAGCCCCCCAGACAGTCCTGATTATCACATTCTGTTGTTTAAATGGAAGGTATGTCTATCTGGCATATATGTTCCTTCTCCTCCCTCTCTCTGTTAGAGATGAAAATAAAGGATCATTTCAACTTCACATATGCTTGTAACTTGTAAGTCCACTGGAAATCTTACAGGAAACATTGCCAAATTCTACTCTGTTTCTGGTCCCAGACTTAGCCTTGAAAAATATGCTTGAAGTTGAAGAAAATTCCTCCAAAGCATGATCTTAAAAAACCCTTTGTTCTTTACTACTTTTAATTAAAGCTGCCTCTGGTTTGCTCAGAGTTTTTCAGAAAACCAGAACTATGTTAAATTGAGTGCTCTGTCTGGACTATTCACAGCATTATTCCTGTGGTCTTACCTAAAAGGACATTTCAGCCACATAAATCATGGACATCTATTGGCCAGGTCCTCGGCTGGGCTGAATTACCACAGTTCTATTGACTTTCATGTCCTTTCCCAACCAGCCGAGAATATGGTCCATTCATTTCACTGGGGTTGGATCAGGGACAGATTTGGCCCAGTAGACAGTGGCAGTATGAACCACTCCACATAGCTGACACAGTTAAAACTGAATGGTCACAGCTGATTGAAGCATTATACCTCTTCCCATTTACTGCTTTACCCTGCCTGCAGATTCAGGAAGATGCATTCAGAAAGCTGCTTCAGCCAGAAGTAAGGCTGGAACCACCTTTATTGGTATTACTATCAATCCAAGATTAATAAAAATATTGGACAGATTCTGGCTTCAAATCCTGCAAAATCACCTTGATAAGTGTTTTCAGTCAAATTAAGCAGGACAGAATTTGGCCCCATGTGCACAGCCCCACATGTAGATTCCGAGTGTCTGTGCACTCTCCTTAGGAAGGGCAGATGAACAAGAGTGTGCATCCCTTCAGCTGCACGTGAAATAAATGTGCAGGGCTCCCCAGGGACGTGAACTGCCTAATGCTTGTGGTCAAAAAGCATCTCAAATCATGAAAAGAATAGTAGTCTTGTAGCTCTGGAAACAAAAGTAATGACCTTTTACAATCAAAGGAGGCCTGAAGTCTTCCTGCATCTCCTAGCAGTTATTATCTTGAAGGATATTTTATACCTTGTATGTTTCATATAATTTAAAACTAGCTTCTTACATTTCTGAACTCAAGGAGGGGGTGAATCTTGTGACTTTCAGGATTCACATTCAGAAGATGTTTGTTCTTTTGCTGCATGTACTGTTTGTCCAGAACTAACCAGTTATTTCTGCGAGATGGGTTTATTGTGCCTTACAACAAATATGAAACTTCAGCAGAATGTTCTTATTAGAGGAGGGAATAATCAGAAGTCTTTACTGCACTGTTAGATGATGCTGCCCCAGAGTGTGTCATCAAACATATCTGTGCTTAATTACCCAACCAAAGAGATCTAAAGTATATATGTTTGTTGTACTGTAATAGGGGTTTGTGCCTGGACAATTAAGTGTTTTATTTGTATTCTGAGATGATGTGAACTTATTTTTCTAAACACTATACTGAATAAACTTTATATTTATACACATCTTGTGTAAATATTTCTATCTGGATCTAATGTGAGGGATTTCAGTTTTGTGTTAGAAAAGCAATCTAAAGTAGAAACCTGATTTATAATGAGTCATCATTAAGGTGATGGCCACAGGAGTGCCTGTGCTCACCAGGGCATTGATCTAAGGCCTGCATAAACTGTAATAAGACTTTATTGACTTGAGTGGATTTTGTCAGACCCTAATTTCTAAAATACTAGATTAGAAACCGTCTTTTATTTCGTACCAGATTTAGCTATTAAATCCCCACCTCAAACCAATTTTATGCCATAATTAGATAGATACAATTGGACTACATTTCCACCTACTAGTAAGGGCTAATCAATATTTACTTGCAGCTTCCATAGCATTGGATGCTTCTTATGTTAGGGGTTTTTTTGGGGGTAGGTAAATTCCTATTTGGAAAATTCATATTTGAAAATTTTCTTTAAATATTGCACTTGGCAGCAGACCTGGTTTTGGCAGACTTTTGATAGCAACCTGAAATTTACTTTCCATTGGTATTAAAGGATTTAAACACGTTTCTATGTTACATCACATCTGTGCCCCAGGTACCAGGATTGCCTAGCTACTGTTTTGATGCCAAAATGAATGATGATAAAGTCAAGCAGACTAACCTGCACGGGTGAAATAATTTTCCCTTACTGAAGTTGTATTAGAGATACTTAATAGCAGTAGCCTGCACGTGCCACCAGGAAAACACACACCCTTTCACCTCCTCAATTGTTCTTTGGCCATGGGAAGTGGGATTAATATTTCGGAACAGTCAGAGCCAGTTGTGAATATCATATTTTTAATCCCTAAGATGTCTCCTACCTGTTACTCATCATTCCTCCATCTTTCCAAGGCATTGCAGCCACCTCCTGCTCACTCCTGGCAATGATGTTCTCAGTGGTCCTGGGGGAAAGGTGCCAGGAGCTGACTTCCAGCCCTGGGAGCATCTCTTCCCCTTGGTGCCTGGGGCTGAGCCACCTTGCACTCAGCAGCTGCTGAAGCAAATCCAGTTAACCCAGGAGCAGCCCTAAGGTAGAGAGAGACAATTGCCTTGTTGCCCAACTCCTTTTCCTTCCCAGAAGCAGTCTATGTGACTCAGTCTTCCTCTTGGCAGTGCTTCCCTTTGCCAAGCTTTGAGTAGTAGAAGTGATGATCTTTCCCTGCCCTGCAGATACCAAATTTCTGATTGATCCCCGGAGGGCAAATCCATTCATTCCAGCTTTGCCTGGAGCAGGGGCTGAGAGTCCAAACCCATCCTTCCAACCTAGCTGTGAGCAGCTTCTCCTTCCATTTCTGCCCCTCGAGAGAACCACCCCTGGTGGGATGGCTCCAGGTGGGGGAGATCCCCTCTGGGAGGGAGTTTCTGACTCCACAGCCCCCACATGCTCGACCAGGCAAAGTGCAGGGGTTTTAGGGCAACCCAGAAGCGGAAAGTCTCAGCGTATGCAAATGTCAAAATTCTCCCTGAGCAGCCACCCATGCGGTATGCAGGATGAATCATGTCCTAACGGAGCACATTCCTGCTACTTTGGAGGGCTTTGCAGATGTGTTCCAGGTCACCCTGGGCGAGAAAACCACACACAGCCACAGTTACTTCTTCCCTGGCAGCTTGTGTGCAGATGGAGAAAAGGAGGACAGCACCTTGGGAAAGGTGGGCAGCTGCCTCCCCAAGTCCCTGCCTTTCACGTTGGGACTGGGGATGCTCTGGGGAGGACTGGGGTCTGCCAAGGCAGTAGCTGGGATGAAGCTGATCATAGGGAGGCTCGGCCAGATGGGCTGTTGCTCTTTTTCTAGCAGGGAGCTGAGCTGGAAAGGGAGGCAACATAGGAAGACAGCGCTTTGTATCCTCTGTTTCTGGTTGGATTTTCCCCAGTGCCAGATCAGAAGGGAATTTTCCTGCTCCAAGAGGCGGTTTGGGTCAGTAAAACAGGATCTTAATATAAATGCTCACAGCTTGGAAAGCAAAAGCCTCCTTACAGGGCTGCATCACCTGTTATGGTAATCTCTGGCAGAAGAAATCTTTGGGCTGAAGTGTTAGGACAGTATATCTCAGTTATGGATACAGATCACATTTTTAATATAAAAGTACATTTTAGAGGGAAAATTATTCCCAGAAATAGGCATTCATCTGCCAAACAATGTGCACATAACTGACTTTACACTTAGAGGTGCCAGAAAGTTCAGGAATGAGACCAGCAATAAAAAAACAACACACGTGTGAAAAATCCACTACATTAAAGCCAGATTCAATAAAAATAGCACCTAGTTTATACGCTGCAGAAGTTGGCACGGGCCTGCAAAAGCTGAAGAAGATAAAATGCTCAGAAGTTGCCTGCAGTCCAGAGGAACTGAGCAGAGCTGGAGTGGAGCTGATGGTTACTCAATAACTCATGTACAGTATTCTCTTGTGTAAGTACTTAAGTTGTTCATCTTGCTACTTCTCAGGCAGAAAGACCCATTTTGGAATACTTCAGGCTAATCAATAAGCTTTGTTGTTGCAGCCAAAGTGCTTTGCAATAGATCTTTTACCCAGAAGGACTCCAGCATGTTACACCGCCCCATTTTCTTTTCTGCTCTGCAAACTGACAGCCAATTATTCGGGTGTTAGTGGTGTCCCTCATGTCACTTACAGCCGGAAAATGCAGCCTCTCCCCTGAGAAGCTTAGAGTAGACAGAAATAAAAACAATCCGAGCTGGGAGGGGAGAGAAGGGCAGGGAGAAGAGGTGATGTGCCCGGGGCGATGCTGGCAGTGGGTGGCAGAGGCAGGTGTCAAAGCCAGGTCTCTGACTCCCCCTGTTGCTTTGCCCACTGGCTCACATCCATCCTCAGGAGCCCAATCCAGCTCGGGTGCAATGCCCCCTGACAGCAGTAGGAGGACTTGCTGCTTATGCCAAAGCTGAATTTGCTTCATTCATTTATTTACTACGTTTGCAGCCCCCCTTCTGAGCCTGGCCTACAGCAACACAAGCCTCTGGCAAAGCACTGTCAGGAATTAGGCTGACCCTGGACTGGGATTACTGAGCCTGCAAACATTCAGGTTACAGAGAAATCAGCCCTGCATGAATCACCCCACCAGCATGACGTGCACACAGGCCCTGAAGGACTCCGAAGCTGCCCACTTCCAGGTCAAGGCAGTCTGAGAAAGGTTTCATTCATCTCCCACTAAGCTGGAGGAGCTGGAGGAGAAAGATGCTCACGGGAGGTGAGGATGGGTTAGTCCAGAGCCTGAGCTGTGCATGCCCTTGCACATCCTAAGATAGTGGTTTCTTCAAATAATAAATCAAGAACAAATGACAACTAAGAGCTTACTCATGTCATAGAAAGATGGTGGGGATTTTGCTGCTAACTGCTGCCTAAGCAAACAAGGACGGGCAGGGGAATCAGAAGGCAGTTCTGGAAGGCAATCCAAGCACCTTTGCAACAGGCATACAAAATCTATAGGTTGTGTTATAAAACTTTATCTGTTGTCCTGTTGTGTGTGTGCAGCTGAGCACCGACCAGATTAAGAACTCACCAAAAAAAGCTCTTTATTTTGAGGTTCACTGTGACGCTGCAGAAGAGGCACCCTCTGCTCCCTCTTGCAAGCAACATAATAAAGCTGGGTCCCAAAATTCAACGAGTGAACCAGGCTGAGGGTTAAGATCCACAAAAGGGTGCAGATTTCTGGCCTGCTGCTGAATAGCACAAGATTGTGTTGTCCTTGTGCTCAGAGGCAGCAGGGCTTAACTGCCCTGGTAGTGCTGTGCTTGGAGGAGAAACACGTGCTGGAGCAGTATCAGTAAAAGAGCTGCAAACTCTAGGGGCATGATATCATCAGCACGTGGAGAGATTTATGCACATAACACTGCTGTGCAAGGAGTGACATTAGTTTCCTGGAGGCAACTATAGCCCTTCTCCTCAGCTTGCCTATAAATGTAATAATGTTCTTCCCGGAGATTTGAAAATTGTTCATGGCATTTCTGCTTCTTACATTGCAGGGTTTGGTCTCCTCCAGATTTGGCAAGAAGGCAGCCAACACCATGCCAGAGAAATTAGGCATGGAAGGAGGGCTGGATGAATGACCCCAGCATGAACAGCCTCCGGGTCAGGGAGAATAGAGGTGCTTCAGCTGAGCCCCCACATCATCTTCCCCATGATTCCTTTTGCTTGGGATCCATCAGGACACCCCCCCAAAATAAATTCCCAGGAAAGTATTTTAAGCGCTGCTCTATTTTCCGTAACCCCATAAGCCCTCAGGCCTGAAAACCTCAGTGACACGAGGGAGGTGTCACCCAGGACTCCTGAAAACAACAGTACCTGGAAGCAGGCTGCCAATAGCAGCCTATTTCCAGGTATTGCTTTATCAAGAAGAGCCCAGCTGGCCTGGAAGCTCTCCCAGGAGCACGGGACATGCTGCACATACCGGGCACCCTCGCCTTGCAGCAGCCAGCAGCATTGCAGGATGCCTGGTCCCAGGATGGAGGTGGGTCCATGCCAGCCAGTCCCCCCTGGGCCCGGCCAGGGCAATGCCAACAATTTACTGGCCTGGTAGACGGGTGGCAGGTGGACATTTGGCACCTCCTGATACACACAGCATCAGGGCTGGAGGTCTCGGTAAACCCCATCTGGCCTTCGGTTCTAGGAAGAGCTTCTTATAGCTACTGAGTTGTTTTTTTGTGTGCAAACCAAAGGCAGGACTAACCTGAATATCAAGCCAGCAGAGCTTCATCCCATTCCTTTGGAAATGTCAGTCCCAGCAAATGAGACGATTTGACCAGTTGTTCTTTTGGTTTATGTTTGTCACCCAGTAATGACAGCAAGTGTTGCTAACATGGCCATGGATCAGGAGTGCTCCTGTTCCTTCCAAATCAGTCCCCAAAAGATCCAAATCCCTACAGGTTAGGCTACAAAAGCAAAATTTGTTCAGGTGAACGATGCTCACGTGAGCAAGTAGTCATTTGCCATTGGACTAGAGGATTAACCCCTCAGACTAAAGTACAGTTTAGAGCTTACCCATTCTTACCCATTGTCAATTCTTAGGATCTTTTCATAAACCACAATAAATTAAATAGCCCTGTAGGTGTCTTATACTTACTAGGCTGAAAGGCAATAGGAGAGTCACATCAATAGTCCTGCTTAGGTTTTACCATCAAGTCCAGTGGAAGAAATGGTTTTACTTCCATTACAGACACCACAGTCCATGTTTCAGGACCCAGGTCTCCACCCTGTGTAACTCACACAGACTCACAGCCTGTCTCCCAGACTTTCTCACCTTGGTGTATTTTCTGTATTTAATAAGCATTCCTTCTTCCAACATCCAAGATGTTCCTGAGAATACTGACTAGCACGGTGCTGAGTATAAACCCTCACTCCAGAGATCGTGGTATTTTGACCCGGAACCACAAGATCATCACTGTTTCAGAACAATTTCCCACCCGTCCTACGGGGGCTTTGCCAAGATTGCATTTCCTCAGCTCATCAGGGCATGAAACAGCATCAAAAGGCTGACAGATGCCAAGTTGTGTCACATCTAATGGCTCTTCCCTTTCCAAACAGCGTATCATGTCATCAAAGGCAACTAGGCTGGCATGACATAATTTGAGAATCCCATTTTATAGCTGGTAGAAACTGAATCCCTGCGAGTCTGTCACTAATGATATATTCCAGGTAGTACAGGACTGAAATCTCCTGGCCTCAGGTCTCAGCCTTTAACTTAACAATGTTCTGATTTGCCAACTTTCACAATTTATGAGCTTCGCAATATTTAGTAGCTGGCAAGAGGAGGGAAGGAGGCAGCGGGGTTAAGGCCACAGCTTCCTGCTCAAGTTCCTGATTTAAAAAAAAAAAAAAAAAAAGTAATATCTGGAGGTTCTGCAGGTCTATAAACCACAATCACAATTTCACATTTATTTGTCTATCTAAAAACATACAAGCATGTTATCTCAAAGCTGGTATTGTGAGTTTAGGGCCAGCCTCACACTTACCAGACCTTTGGGTCTAATAACACTGTATGAAACAAGACACTTCAAAAAAGTAAGCCAGGGTATCTAAAAGGTACTGTTTTAGCAACAAAGTAAGTAAATTGTCTACAAATTGAGAAGAGTATTTGTTGAAGCTGTTTTTGGATCCATATTTCCATAAACTTAGACTTCTATGTTAATTTACTGTTGCAGTCTACTCAGTAAAGGCAATACCTGACATTTTAAAAAACTCTTTATAACGCAAATTAAGGAAACATTTCACTGACCTAAAAACTACACCTCCCCAAAATTGCACACAAATCCATTTCTTAAAATCAACACTCCTAAAACTAGTTTTGATTTTAGGGAATCCAAGCAAATTCTTTTTACATCACTATATAACTCAGGCAGGATTTCCAGAGCATCCTTTTCCTGGAAGTTCCCATCGAGACTGGCAGCACAAGCAGTCCCAATCCAGGCTACTCGAGGCCCAAACTCAACACCACACCAAAAATACACATCTTCATACAAACCTACATTTCAATGTAGCCATAATTATCATAAGCAAATGGGCTCTCAGTGGTACCAAATGCTTGTCAGCTCAGTTATCACCTTCAGTAAGACAAACCTTGAGGGCTGTGAGAAGGAGAGCAGGATAATAAGGACAGAAACATTTAGAACATGTTTTGTATTAGCTACCACCTTCAACCCCGAACCAAGAGAACTCTGAAGCATTTGTTCTTCCAGACAAATCAAATCAGCTTCTGGATTTTTGTTTGTTGCAATACAGCAAGATGTTGCAAGAATAAAAATCACTGAGCTGCTCAGCTCGCTCTGAGTTTTAAAGCTGTGGCCTGAAAGAGTGATTTGGAAGGGTAATAACCTTTTTCCTGTGGCCCTGTCTATAATGTGGATTGAAATGTTCCAAACGTTTGCATTTTTGCAAAATTAGAGGGAACCCAAAGACAAAAATGGCTTCTCCTTTACTTTTCTGATCCTGACTCAGAGGCAACTATCTCCCAGGATTAGCTGATGTTGACCACCAGGGACCAAAACTACAGTTCCCAACCATCTGGATTTCCACTTCCCCATCTGCACAGTGGCAGTAATAGCACTTCTCTGCCTCCCAAGGAGAGGTGCAGCCAGGCTGTGATTCACCCAGGTGGGACAGCACAGCTGGAATACCAAGGGTGCACCATACTGATGGAATAGATAAAATAAATATATTTGCTATTTGTGTATATATTTTTATATATGTGTTGTTAGGACACTATTAGACTTAACCCTTACACAGATGAGTTCTCAAAATTGGCCTGGGACCTCAGTCCCTCCATAAATTGTGCAAATGCCTCCCTATTCCTGCCTATCTCTATGCTGGCACCAGGATGAGTGTGAGCAGGGCACAGAAAGAGCACTCTGATGCCTTTTCCTTTGAAGAGGCCTTTTCCTTCCCACTTCAATAACGTTTGCCCAATTCTGCTCCTCTCCAGACTGCGTACAGAGAAGGGGAAGTTATTTGAGCCTTTCTTCTTCTCATCTCTCCTTCCCTATTAATTTTAGCTGAGTCAGGAGGACCACTCTGCACCAGTGATGATGGAGCCAAGTCTGGGAATGTATTTTAAGAGCCACGGTTTGCTCAGACTGTGGTGCTGCCTCACAAATTCTCCAGCACACCTCTGCACCCTACAGCATGCTGTTCCCCCCACGGGTGACAGTGGGTGTCACCAACCCACCCGATGGAGCTGCCACTAATTTTCTAAGCAACCACTTCTACCAGCAAATAGATCACACTCACAAATCGCTGCCTGGAAAGTCTGCATGGTATGTGGCTTAATTTTCTTTTCCATAATGTGAAATCCAATCTGAAATGCACAGATTAGTTCACTGATCTCTGTAAATCCTATGAACAGCATTTATGCTGCTGCTCTCCCCTTGGTGTTCTAACGAATCTGTTTAGACTGGGTTGGTTTTCCCTCATCTCCTGCAAGATCTTCACACCTGGTCACAGTCACGTCTTCAGGACAGGAATGGAAACTTGTGCTTTACAGTCACCTCTCATATTTTAATTCACATCCCGTGGCCCAGCGTGTTCTGGATCAAGGCATTAGTGCTGTGAATCAGCACGGTGCCATCGAAGCTAAAGGGATTACACAAAGGGTCACACAGTTTCAGTGGGGAAGGGCAGAGCTCACACCCCTTCTCTCCCCCCAGCACCCCTGATTTCTGCTCCTGCAACTGTGTCCTTTGCAGCTCCCATCCCACAGCAGCCACTCCCTGATGCCCTGGGCACCGTGCTCAAAGCCAAGCCCAAACCTGAACACAGGACCTGCCTGCAGGAAGGAGGGGATGGGCAGGCTCTGGAACCCCTGGTGATGTTCACAGCAGCCCCACACGTGTCCTGTCACCTGTGGGGTTAAGGTGGCACCAGAGCTTACAGCTGTCAGAAGGAGCATCCTTCCTGGCAGCTGCCACAATCCCCCTACCCCCAAACTCAGTGGCCTCTCAAAGAGAAGGCACCCTCTGTTCTGCTACAGAATAAACCATTCTCTATTTGAAATGACAATATTTACTTTTCCTATAGTGGACTCCAGCAGTTTCTGACATGGCAGTCACGGCAGGAAGGGTCAGCACCAGGAAAGGGAGAGGAGAAGAGCAGAGCTCCCATGCCTGGCTCTGACTTCCTAATCAAGCTGTGCATTAACCATCTAACCCCCCTCTATATTACTGTCCCCCTGTGCTTCATTTCACCACTGCCCCAGAGTCCCTGTAACCAAGCACCCTTGGGCACAGACCCAGTCTCAGCCCCTCCAGAGCCCTCTTCATGCAGCCAGGACCATGCTGTCCTCCATGCCCTGGGGCCAGGAGGGCACTTGCCAAAACCAAAACCCTTGGGAAGGACTCTGTGCTCCTGTCCCTCCTGATGTGCCCTTGCATGCTACGAGCTCCTCTTAACACATCTCACCCCTGCTCCAGGCAGGAGAGGATGGATGCAGGAGGAAAAGACATCTCCCCAGACTTGCCAGATGGAAAGCTTTAATGGAGAATGGGAGAACATGCAAACTGTATCACCCAAAAAATCCTTTCAGGTGAAGGAGGGGGGGAAAAAAATGCTCCAAGTCACCAAAAGGAATAGATTTTGATTTACAAAAGTCCACAGTAGCATAAATCCTCTCCTGACCTCCCTGTCAAGGGATTCCTTCTCCTTGCACCAGTCTGTTTGCTTCACAGCCCCAAATGTCCAGCTCTGCCCTTGTCCCCTGGCCCAGCAAGGCTCTGAAGTGCTTTCACTAAGCTCAGTAAAAAGGCCAATCCTCTGGTGCAGAGCCAGGTCCAACACAGCCCCAACTACAGTTCTAATGTTTTTTGTAATAAAGAGTTAAGAGAATAGCTTAAAAGATTTGTGGCTCCTCTCTTTCCATTCCCATTGCTGAACTGCATCCTTTCCCCATCCAAAAGAATATGGATTTTCTCTCATCACCATAGAAACTTTCTGAGATCAATACAGCTTCACTCTCTCCTAGTGTCTCCTAAAATTGTTTTAAGCCTTTAATTACCTGAATAATTCCGCTGGTTTGCATTAATGTTTGCTCAGGAATTGTTTGTAGTTCCTTGGTGTTGTGGAAGAAATATTTTAAAAGTATTACCCACACTCAAGATGTTTTCCCAAAATTCTCTTTACAAGGGGTTCTTGTTACCTGCATTAAAAACTGCCTATGAAGCAGCCTTTTGTTTTTAGACCTTTAATCTCTTTTTAAAGGTGCCTGTTGTGAGATATTAAAATGCCATAGAGGGAGTGGGGAAAAAAAAAAGGAAAAAAAGAGGAATTTTTAGAGAGCCAACCAGCCAAATACAATATATGGCCAGACAAAATCAGAGGCACTGGCTGCACTACAAACCCAGGAGGCATCAGACAAACCACCCCAGCCTCAGCGTCACCAGCAAAAGGAATGCAGAATATAAAATGGGGGGTAGGCTCTCTCCTATCCTCTTCATCCTTCCCCCCAAAAGACATGGCTGATGCCTCTGGTGCATTCAACTGTGCCCCTTTCTAGAGGGGCAAATAAGGACTCTGCGGCCAGGAAGTTCTGCCTGGGGTGTTGTGCCTGCCTGTTCCTCTGCAGACAGACCTCATGAGAAGTGATGCTTAGATACTAAGGGTCTGAGCAGGGGAGCACCCCATCTCAGCCCTTGGGTGCATGCACTGAGTTCCTTTGTAAAATTCTTGTGATTTCTATCACCCTTGCTGCAGAGCATCACATTACTGATGGTTGGAGATCTTGTTCCAACACTCAGCTCCTCCATGCTCACAGCCAGTATGTTCCTTGCCCGTTTTGTCCTTCCCTTTAAATAGCTCTTTCCTCTCAGACATGTTTACAAGAGACAGTTGCATTCCCCTCTCTCACCTCTGCCTGACCCACCTCTGCCAGAGATTGCCTGGCAAAGAGTTCCTTCTTCTGTCATCAAAACCTCTACCACATCCTGTTGTGAGCTGAGATGTGGCCAACCCTGGAAGAGCCCCACTGGTTTGGACATCCTTCTCCCCATGGAGCTCATAAGCCACCTTCTCCCTGGGCCTCACAGTCCTTGAGCAAACACCCAAGAGAACTCAACTCGCTGTCTGCCACCAGAGTACATCTCAAAGGTGAACTTAATTCACAGAAGTTCTTCAAACCCTGCCCAAGGGTGGATCCACACATTCTGGCTCCTCGTGGTTGGACAGTGTCAGGGCTTACTGTCCCTGCCTGTCCCCAGTCTGGAGGCTGCTGCTTTGCTGTGGTCTTGAGTACATCCTCATGTACTGATTCATTCTGCAGTAGCTGCTGATTCCAGCTGGTACATCTGGTTACAAATGCAGTTGGCAGACTTCTTTCTCATGCCTTTGCTATAGAGAAGATCTTTTGGAAGGATTAGATGGACAGGCAAGAGAAGTCAACTTTTAAACCTTATGAAGGCTAGCAGGGGGATTTAAAAGCCTAGATCACAAAGGGTTTTCCAACGTGACTCATTTCAGCGTTTGACTTCAGAAGTTCAGGATTCAGTTTCCTCTACAAAATTGGATGTTGCAAAGTTTGGTTCTGCAACTCACTGCAGTGTCTTGTGTTTCGACTCAGCGCTCACCAGGGAGGTGCAGTGGTGCTTCAAGATCCAGAGCAGAGCTTCTGGGAGGTGGTGGTGTCACAGGGAACATCAGCATCACCTGGTGTAGGTGCTCTCTGGAGCTAGGGACAGAATTTCCTTCACACCAGCCCTGCAAATACCTGACTCACTGACATGGAGTACAAGCTTTCTATCATGGAACAGCCTCTCCTGTATCTCTAATGCTGAGTTGCACAGGACCTCACATTTAGAGGCACCTCCATATGTCACACTGATAAAAATAGCTTTCAAATGAATTTCAATCAAAATAATTTAAAATGGGATCCTGTGTGAAGGGCCACAAGTCCTGGCCCTTGGAAACTGTGTGCATCAATGCCAGTGAGCTGCCAATGCACTCCTGCAGCTCCAGAGGTCCTGATGAGGTCTGCAGATGGGAAAAGAAGTTATAGAGGTGCCAGCAGCTGCTGTGACCACATTGTCTTTAAAGCACAGGGATGTTTTGGAAAGTGACTGTATTAAAAACTAATAATAACTAACCCAAATCTTTAATGCCATCCTCAGCCAAACAGCTTCTCCAGGCCCTCATCTATTGCATTTAGCAACAAAGATACCATGACCTTACTCACTGAAGAAGAGAAACCCCTCAGAGATGCACTTTGGGAGTAACAGGAATTGCCAAAAAGCTCCCAGATTTGAAGCAACTTCACTTGGTATGAAAAGATCTGAAGGGGAGGTGACAAAAGTACAGCTGGTAGCTCAGACTTAGTGATCTGATCCACCCGAGGCACAGATGACATTAACCGGAACTGAAACCCAAATGTAATCAAACTCAAATATATCAAATCTATGTCTAATTGTACCACAAGATTCATTGCCACAAAATATCACAGAGGCCAAGAGCTTGTCACTGAGAGTGTGGAAATATAGGCATGTACACACACAGGCACACACTTGCATGCACCTACCACACGTGTGTGTGCATACACCTGAGGTCTCTCAGAGCTGGGAAGAACTTGACAACACCATTCAGTCTTTCCCCCAGCTCTAAGGCAAGATCAAATAGATGTTGGTATTTTCTGACAGATGTTTGTCTAGACCTGTTTTTAACAAAGAATCTCCCACCTCCCCAGGCAATTTATTCCAACGCTTCCTTTTCTTCTTCAGCTCTATAGGCACATGTCTATTCATCTCAGGAGGTAAGCAGAGCAATCTCTGATGACTTGCACATCAAAAGGCTTGTTAACTCCTTTCTCATGGCAAGATCTCTATTGAGAATGGTGTATGAGCCCAAAAGATCCCAACCTGACCTAAGATGATAGGCTGAGCTTGGGGAACCTGCAGATTAGGTAAAGGGGGCGAATGAGAAAGGAGAGGGAAATTAATTCCTTCCCTTATTAATCCACCGGAGCTGATCTGCTGAATGTAAGAAAGGCCAACTTTTTTATACCCCATTTTTGGACTCAGACATCAAGTTCTTATGGTTTTGGTAAAATAAATACACTTTTGTCATACTCAGAAGAGATGCTGTCCTGCCAAACTTAAGTAAGGCAAAGGAGGGGGTGAGGAACGAGACTGCACAGCTGGAATATGCAAATAGCAGGATGGTGAGTAGCACTTTTCCAGCCTGCCCTGGATATCTATTACCTCCACTTTTGGACTGACAATGCACCAAATGTTTCATTGCCTGAGGCCTTACAAAGCCAACCAGCTTTTTTATCTGAAAGCACTAATGTAGAAAGGCAATTGGGAATTAATTATTTAATGTGGTTCTCATTGGTAGAAAGCTTCTACCCCTCCCGCATCTCAGCGACCATTATACATATGTTGCTTTCTTCAGGCTACAGTGATTAGACAGCAGTGGAGAATTATGGCTAAATCCCATCCCTGCTTGCAATGAACTCCACTTAAATTGACAGATTTGCACTCCATAGCTAAGAGCCCAGTTTAGCCCCGTGCTAGGAAAACATCGTTTGTAACAAACACCATAGACAGGTCTCAGTATCTCCATTTCTGAAAATAAGCTGTCTCATACTTCCTATCCCAACTCCTTTCTTCGACAGGCAGCAGAAGACTATTCCTATTTAAAAATTAAAATCTAGGCAAGTAGCCCTATTACAGGAAATCAGAAGGAGCTCCCTTTTATGTGGCTGTTCGAATGGGTCACTGAAGCAGGCAGAAAGGTGTATCCTGACCCTACACTGCGTGCTGGTTCTGCTCCAGCTTCTCGGGGATTCTCAAGATAAGCATCTATTTCATCTAGAGCCTTTTTAGTGATGACCTGTGTAGAAGCAAACTGGCCTTTTGAAGATATCTCTGCAACAGCTGCATACCAGAAAATCTCATCCCAGTTACTTTAAGAGCTTGAAAATCAGGCCCCATGTATTTAAAAAACAAAGTCTGCAAAATAAGATTCTGCTGAGAAGGGATGAGAAGTGGCATGAAGTTACACTGTCAGCCACCACACATGGGAAAATGGTAAGTTCTTCCCCACAGTCACCACCTCCAAATTGTCCCAGATGAAACCCTCTCAGGATCCTGCTGAAATCCAATGTAGTGAATTACACCAAGAAGAAATTAAATGTAATGTGTCATTTATTTCTAAACACAAAATATATTGGTTTGGTTTGGTTTGGGTTTTGGTTTTTGGTTTTTTTGTGGTTTTTGGTTGGGTTTTTTTTGTTGTTTTTTTTTTTGTGGCTCTTCAGATGAAAGAAATATGACCATACAGATGTGCTTTTCTAAGATCCAGTGGCATGAAACCTGAAATACCTCAGCAAGAGAAGTTTTAATCACCACGGAAGCACAACACTTTTGAAGGTCTATGAAATTATATACCCAGGTCTGAGAAGTGTAAACTTATCCGTCTGTGCAGATCTGCTGATAAAGAGAGACAACTCATTTTCTCCTGGAAAGCTGAGTTACATGTTTTTTCAAAAAATAATCAGTTGTTAGAGACAGGTTTATGTTGGGAAAAGAAAGAAGAAAATTAAAAAGGCAAAATAACAGTTCTGGGAGAGCTGTTCTGTAAGGGAAAAGGAAAGGCAGAGTGAGACCATTCCCTTAAAGTGGTTCCCTGTGCATTCAGGAGGCACAGAAGACAGGCTGAGCATCTCTTGGGGCCAGACAGAGGAAGGCTGGAGAGGATGGAGGCATATGGAGACCCACCCAGGATGCAGCCGGAGCCGAGGACCCCCAGACCTCGGCTCACGCAAGGTGACCTTTCCCCTCTCTAAAATTTCAAAGCTGGCGTTGCCGGCGCTGAACAGACTGTGTGCCATATGTAACATGACCTCAGCTCCGCTCTGCCAAGCCACTGATGGCATCACTAATGAGAGGTGAAAGGTCCCCTTCTAGCAGCTTGCTTAGAAACCCACGGAGGCGGCGGGTGCGGGATGGGCCCCCCAACCCGTTATCCCCGCAGGAGGGCACCCACTGCCCCACTGGAGGACCCGGCTGCCCTCCTGAAATCACAAGTGCCCCTATTCAAAGGGTTGCGGGTGCCTCTTCCCTCAGCCCAGCCACAGTCTCCCGGCAGTGAGAGTATTTGTTCAGTGCCCGAATGCAAAGCGTGTAGGCAAAGACAGCCCGGTATGTAAATCCTGTCCCCAGTCCCTGCTGCCACCCTGCCAACCCACGGGCAGTGCCTTCTTCAGGGACCGGATGATGCCTTTGCATCAGCCAGGTGCAGGAGGTGTATTTGGGACTGAACATGGTGTGAGAGGGAGAAGTGGTGAGATACACCGAGAAGAACGAGTTTTGCACCCTCAGCCTTGAGGACAAGGTGGCCTGACCTTGGCAGGGACCGGGATGGAAGGTGGGGGCCCATTGGGCCATCTCAGTGTCCCCCTTTCTGAGCCTCTCGGTGCCAGCAGGAGTGGCAGGGGGAACCTAGCATCCAACTTCCAAATAGATTTTTTTCCCCAAAAAATTTTAATTTTTAAAGTTTGTTTTGCACAAAATCCATTGCAATGTTTTGCAGTAAAAAAAAAAAAAAAAAAAAAAAAAAATCAAACCATAGCACTGCCTTTCTTTCTTTTTTTTTTTTTTTTTTTCTTCCTGAAAATAATGGGTTTGGGGAAGAATTTTTGATGGTTTCCTGGTGTCCAGCGCCCCCCATCCCAGCCATCACCTGAGGAAAGGATGGAGGGAACCCCCTGACATTCCACTCTTGGCTTCCAGCCCTGGACACACATGGTGGAGGCTTGTGTGTGCATGGGTGGATGTCACTGACGTGTGTGGGTTGTGCATGAGTGGGTAAGGATGTGCACACAGGGCTAGGGGGTGTGCACACACATGTATGTCCACGTGTGTGTCTGCACTGACAGGGATGTCAATGCATACACAAGGGACTGTGCACACGCGTGTCTGCATCCCACGGGGGGTGGGCAATATTCGTGGGTGTGCACGCACACCTGTGGGGTGCCCACGGGTGGATGCTGGGGTGTCCACGCAGGTCTGTGCACCCACGCCGGTGATGGGTGCCCATGGGTGAGGCGGTGGCTGCACCCCAGGAACGTGCACACGGGTGGGTGCTGCAGTGCCACTTGCGCCGGACCCCCCACCCCCCGATCCATCTCGAACCGCAGGGACCCGTTCTCCCACGTCGCTACCATCACCGCGCAGGCTTCCGCGGTCGGCCCCTCCGCGCCTGCGCTTTGTCCCCATGCCGGCAGCGTGTGCACCCCCCGGAGGGCTTCCCGGGGGGCAGGGCGAGGGATAGGGGTTTGGGCCCCTCCGGCCGGGCCGGAGCCGCCACCGCGGGCGCGGAAGGGGCGCGCAGCGCGGAGAGGGCGTCCTTGGTTTCTTTCGTTTTGGCGAATGACTCATTTCTGGCGCGGGCTGCGGAGGTGCAGCCAGAACCCACCCGCAGCACTTTCCATCCCACCCGTGGTCGCGTTCCTACCTCCCCTCCGCAGGGCCGAACCCCGCGGGAGAAGGGGCTGCTTTGAAGCCTCGCTGTGTTTCTGCTGGGGATTAATTTTTACATCACATCACGGCGCCGAGAAATTAAATTATTCGTTTCAAATATTTTTTCCGCCTCCCCCCACTCCGGAACAACGTCATTTCATAGGAGCGCGGATGCCCACTCGTCTTAGGCTGTACTGGGGAAATGTTCTGCTGCAGAGGGGCAGGAGGGGGGGCAGCCGGGGAGAGTTTTTTCTCCCACGGAGGAGCCACACCTCGGGGAAACCTCCCTCCGGTGCGCGGAAGGGATCGATTCCGCGGAAGCTAAGAGCCCAGTGTGGCCGCAGCCTAATTCCCGCTGCATTATCTTATTTAATAATAAAAATAATAATTTAATATATATCTAATTTAAAGAAAAAAAGACACAGAAATTGCAACTATCATTGTCTCGGGTTACGGCAAATGCCATTATGCTGAGAAATAGAAGGAAAACAATGCGGCGACAACGCGAATCGCCTTGCTAATAAAGCGCTGCTGCTACGCGTGCCCTGCGCACCCGCGGGGGGATCCCACACACATCACCTCCGGGCGTGGGGGGAACGGACCCGCCTGGCGGCACTGGGAGGTTTAGGGAGGTGTTAGCGGGGATAGGGTTAGAATGTCCCCTCTGCGTGGGGAAGTCGACTGGGGGGAGCCTCACACTCCGGAGGTGGGTGAGTATCCGGGGGCCGTGTCCCACACACGGACACGGACACGCAGGGGTGATGCCTCGCAGCCGATGCCGGCTGGAAGGAGAGCCGACAGAAAAGCAGCTAAACCCCGCCGTCCTCCTTTGATTTAGGAAACGGCTCATCCAATTCAGTTCCAGATTACTCAGGGGCAGACTGCCTCGCTCGCTCGCTCCCTCTCTCCCCACACCAGCCCAAACATCTTGAAGTAATCAGCAGCTGAGAACGGAGACGTCCCCCTGGCATCTCAGGTTAAAGAAGGAGGTCCAGGAAAATGTGGTAGAGCCATTACAAGAAACCTGAGATGCATTCATCAGAGACTCCAATTGCCATCGCATTAGGATTGATTAGAGACCAGCAGTACCGTAATGACCCGGAAAGAGGGGCATACGGGGATTATTAATATCAGACTTCTTTAAAAAAAAAAAAAAAAAAAAAAAAAAAAATTAAAAAAAAGGGAAAAAGAAGGAAGGAGGAGATAAATTTAAAAAAAACAAAGCATATCGCGTGGCTGCTGTTCGTATGCAGACTTACCTGAGTAGCACAGGCACCGGCCAGCAGCACAGACGGTAATTCATCTAGCTTCTGGGGAAGAAAAAAGCAAACAAACATGGAAAAACCCCTACCTCCGGACCCCCTGAAATCACCCGCTCCCATACATGGTTCGCACCGAACCCCCCTGGCGCCGCGGCCCCGGGGCTGCACGGGCGGTGGTTCGGGGGGCGGGGGGTGGGCGCAGCCGATGGCCCCGGCCCACTGCCAAGCCGGACCAAAAGAAGCTGGTCCGTGGGCCAAAGACAGTAAGGACAAGTTAAGGAGCCTCCAAGGAAGAGCAAGGAGACTTCGGTGGCTCGTCTCCTTCTTAGTTCCCTGCGCCAAAACAAATCGGCCCCTCCTGGTCTCGGTTTAAATGTAGCTCACTGGATAATTAACTCCATCTTTCCAGCCCTGCTTTAACTGTTTATTTAGTGTCACCCCGTATTACCATCACTAGCACTTTTCTCTGAACAGGAGGAGCTGGAGGGTTTCACCTCCCAAAAGGAAATTCTTCGTAGCTTAAAAGAATCAGCATCCAGGAGGTACATTAGCGAGCAGGAAGGGGAGGGGGGAGAAGTGGGAAGGGGGAAGGGGAGACAGTCCCATGGCAAAAGCAGGAGAAAATAAGGATGTGGGGGAGACAGGGAGAGAAAGATGCACGGGCCCTCGGAGAGAAAAAAAAAAACAAACCAAAATAAAACAAAACAAAACAAACAAACAAAAAAACCCAACCAAAACCCACACCGCGTGATCACCTCTAATCCTTTGAAAAATCTGCCGGTAAGTGCGCGAAGAAAGAGCCCTTTGTGCCCTGGGGATCGCCCCCGCCGGGGCCACGCCGGGAAGGCCTTACCCTGCCCCTCGCCCCGTCCCCCCCGCCTGGCCCGGCTCGGCTCGGCTCAGCCCGGCCCTCCGTCCGCAGCCCCGGCCCGGCCTGACCCCGCTGGGTGCTTTGGGGAACCCTCACCACCGGGCACCCCCCGGGGCGCGGGGTGGGGAGGGGGGGCAAGGACACGGCCCCAGCTCTGCGGACACCGGTTTTGTTTTTACAGGTGTCTGGAGGGCAATTTACTAACAAGTAATTAAAGGTTGCAGCGCTTTGCAGGCGCGTCGGGCCAAAGGCTCCTGCGAGAGGAGAGAGATGCATATGGAGAGGGGTTTGTCCTTCCTCATTAAAAAATAGAATAATAAAGGTGGGGGGGGAAGGGGGGAGAGAGGGAGGGAAAGAAAATACAAATCCTTTATTGTTTAGGAATAAGCCGTGGAAGCTGGCTGTCTCCCCTGCGCCTCGCATTCGGCAGGGAAGGCAGCGCGGATCCGGTATCACGTTGCAGATCCTCACTCGAGATAACGAAATGCGATCTATTTTTCAGAACAGCAAGTGGATGGGAAAGAAGCCCTCTACAACACAAACCTCATTGACTTAATGGGTCGGTTTTGGATTTCGCCATCGAAAGGTTCGGAAAGCGGCAGCGTTGTATTCCTGCCTCGTCGGCTACCAGCCTTCAGCCCCGGTCATCATCACGCCGAGACGGGGCTACGAAAAAAAAAAGAAAAAAAAAAAAAGAAAAAAAAAAAAAAGAACTCGCTGATATAATTTTGTCGCACTATTTGTGTCCTCCAGACTCTCACACTTACAGGAAAAAAAAATCGGTTGGAAGAACCTTATTTCTAAGGTCGGGGGAAAGATAGGAGTCGTGTTGGGGTTATATATATATTTTTTCTCTTTGTTTTGGTTTTCTGTCGAAATCGGGGAAAAACCCGCAGACCGTTGCGTGGGACCCGCCTTCATCCCTGCTCTGCGCTGGTATAAGGCTGCATCGAATAAATATACGAATACATTAATTTCCCGCACAAACGGAGCCATTCGGTGCACCAGAGAGGCGCGGAGGCCCCGCGGCCACGCACCGGCCCCCTCGGACGGCCGCCTCCTCTCCGCGGGCGCGGAGGTGCCAGGCCCCGGTGAAAAATCCCGAAGGGAACCCTGCGGGGGATGGGAGGAGGGGGTGTCGACGCCAAACGCTTTGCCCGGGGTGGGAGCAAAGTGAGCCCGCTGGGCTGCTCCTTCTCTGTCGAAAAATAAATGACAGAGAAGTGGCCGGCGACCGCTCAGCGCTGCTGAGTAATTTTGTTATTTAGTTATTTGCATCTGCCTTTTTGGAAGTTTTGTTTTGGAGCTAGATAGAAATATTTTTTCTCTATTTTTTTTTCCGAGTTAGTTTTAGAGGTCTAAATAGATAGGGTGGTTTGGGGATTCATTTACCTTTTTTCGTGGTTGAAAGTGAAAGGTTTCCGATTTTTAGGAAAACCAACCCCGGGCAATAATTAACACTGATGCTGGCCGGTTCCCGGCTGCAGCGTGTGACTCCTACGTAGATGTTGGCGAGTGGTGTCCCCTCCTTGTGTGAATTTTGGTGACAGAGAAGAATAAAGTCCCTCTTGGATCTTGCGGGGCAGCCTCGATTCAGCCCTTGCCGGTCCTTGTCAGCTCTGCCGGCGGCCGCATCGGAATAATTTGCTTATTCCCAGCAAGAGCGGTGTTTGCTTTTGGTCGGCCTTTTAAAGGAAAAAAACCAAAGCAAAACAAAAAAACGAAACCAAAACCATAAAAGATTAAAAACCCAAAACAATCAAAACACAAGAAAAATGTGAGGGCAAGAGAGGACCGCTCTGGCCAAAATAGCAAGGAGCTTCCTCACCCCTGCTTTGCATTTCTCTCCTCATCCCGAAGATAGATGCCCTGAGGTCCGTGCTTTCCCCTAACTAAGCACCTTATTAGAAAAAAAAAAAAAAAAAAAAAAAAAATTAAAAATTAGTAAGAATTAAGAGGAGGGAAGAAGCGGGGGGAGGGCATTTCCCAGGCTGGACAGGGGACTTCTACCCAAGGACGCGGCCGCAGGCGGCTGCGAGCCCATGCCTTATAATTCTGCGCACTTGCTCCAGACTTTAGGGTATTAGTTGATTTTAGAGCCGGGTTTAAGGCTCCGTTCCGGTCCCCACACAGCTGCCTTGTCAATAAGGATCTGTTCCAAGCAGACATTCCTTCTGGGAGGACATTGCAGCTCTTAAAGACTTCATCTGCAACATCATAAGTTCTAAAATAAAATGGCAAGGGAAAATTACCAGACACATGGTCATGGGATAAAGCAGCGCCCTGACTCCAGCGTACGTAGTCAAGTCACTGTACAGACTGGGTGGCAAGGGCTTATTTTAAACAGCCCGAAGCACATTGGAAAAAGGCAACAATCCGGATTTTGGAACATATCGGGACCGGCCTTTGGCATATCGTATCACGAGGAGGCAGCGGGCAGCGGGAACTCCGGCGGCTCCAGCTCGGAGCCCTCCTTCGCCTCGGCCACAAACGGGCTGCTCTTCGCTTGGGGCATTTAAAGTCAAATAAATCCTAATGTCTTTAGTGAAGACA